>NW_022591470.1:0-6506 GCF_004348235.1 Phoca vitulina
TCTCAGATCCTCCTGCTCTGATCTGCAGTAGTATGCCTGGGCTTCTGGCATAGTTGTTGTCCTAGGACATTCCCTCACTTTTACCCTTGCTAGAATCTATTTTCTGGATACTTTGTTCTCTTCTTTTTTGGTTTACCCCTTTGATACTTCTTGACTATATACATATATATTTAGTTGAAAATGCTTTCCCCCCTCAGAACTTCTCATTTCCAGTGTTGCTATTTAGAAAGTCAATGCCATTTTGAACTACTGTTGAAAATCAATTGTCCATATATGCCTGGGTCTATTTCTAGATACATAACTCTGTTGCAATGATCTCTTTATCTTTATGCCAATACCAGCCTGCCTTCACAGTTGTACTTTATTTTTTTTTAAAGATATTTTTTATTTATTTATTTGACAGAGAGACAGAGAGCAAAAGTAGGCAGAGGGGCAGGCAGAGGGGCAGGTGGAGGGAAAGGGAGAAGCAGGCTCCCTGCTGAGCAGGGAGCCCAATGCGGGGCTCAATCCCAGGACCCTGGGAACATGACCTGAGCTGAAGGCAGACGCTTAACCAATTGAGCCACCCAGGCGCCCCACACAATTGTACTTTAAAAATAAGCCTTGAGGGGCCCCTGGGTGGCTCAGTCGGTGGCTCTCCCTCTGCTGCTCCCCCTGCTTGTGCTCTCTGTCAAATAAATAAAATCTTAAAAATAAATAAATTGGGAAGTATTCCTTTCCATTCCATTTTCTGCAAGATTATGTAGAACTGTTGATACTTCTTCCTTAAATGTGGAACCATATGGGTCTGACACTTTCTTTGTGGATGGTTAATAACTACAAACTAAATTTTCCTAGAGAGACAGTGTTTCCAGGTTACCTATTTCTTCTTGAATGAACTTTGAAAATTTGTCTTTCAGGAAATTTTTGCACTTTTAACATGTTGAATTTGTTACTTTCTTTTTTTTTTTAAGGCTTTATTTATTTATTTGACAGAGAGAGAGAACACAAGTAAGCAGAGTCTCCAACTATAACTGGAATTGTCTATTTCTCCTTAAAATTATATCTGTTTTTGCTTCATGTATTTCAAAGCTCTATTATTAAGTGCATAAATGTTTACTTCTATTATATCCTCCTGATGAACTGACCTTAGAACTGACCTTATTACCATTATAAAAAAACCTATTCCCTATCCTTATCCCTTAAATATTTAGAGCAGTATTTTTTGCTCTAAAATCTCCTTTATCTGATTTTAGCCAGTCCAGGTTTCTTTTCAATGTTAGCATACTTAAAAAAAAAAAAAAATCCTTTTATTTTAACCTGTTTTGTGGCTTTATATATATATATATATTTTTAAAGATTTTATTTTATTTATTTGACAGAGAGAGAGAGAGACAGCTAGAGAGGGAACACAAGCAGGCGGAGTGGGAGAGGGAGAAGCAGGCTCCTGGCTGAGCAGGGAGCCCGATGCGGGGCTCGATCCCAGGACCCTGGGATCATGACCTGAGCCGAAGGCAGACGCTTAACGACTGAGCCACCCAGGCGCCCCTGGCTTTATATTTTTTTAAGTGGATTTCTTGTGGACAGCATATAGTTAGTAATCTAATAACCTGCATTTTTTTTTTTTTTAAGGTTTTATTTATTTGACAGAGAGAGAGAGACAGACAGCTGGAGAGGGAACACAAGCAGGGGGAGTGGGAGAGGGAAAAGCAGGCTCCCAGTCTAGCAGAGAGCCCGATGTGGGGCTCGATCCCAGGACCCCAGGATCATGACCTGAGCCAAAGGCAGACGCTTACGACTGAGCCACCCAGGCACCCCTAACCTCTGCTTTTTAATTGGGGTATCTAATCAGTTACATTTAATGTGATTATTGATATAGCTGGGTTTACTTTTTCTTTTCTATCGTCTATTTTTAAGTCTACAGTCTGTCTGTCTGTCTGTCTATCTATCTATCTATCTATAAGTAGGCTCCACGCCCAGTGTGGAGCCCAATGCAGGGCTTGAACTCACAACCCTGAGATCAAGACCTGAGCTGAGATCAAGAGTCAGACACTCAACCAACTGAGCCACCAGGCACCCCGATATAGCTGGGTTTAAACCCACCATTCCATAATTTGTTTTCTCTATTCTTTGCTCTCTCTTTGTTTACATTTCCTCTTTTTGATTTACTAAGTATTTTTTATAATTCCCTTTTATCTCCTTTGTTGTTTTTTTAAACAGTAACTCTTTAATAAAGTTCATCTGGGTTTTAGTATATATAGAAAGAGTTGTGCAACCATCACCATAATCTAACTGTGGACATTGTCATCATCCCTAAAAGAAACCTAGTACTCATTAGCAATCACTTCTCGTTGTTCCCTCTCCTCCCCCCAAGCTTGAGGTAACCATTAATCTTTCTGTCACCACACATTTGCCTATTCTGGCCATTTCATATAAATAGGACCACACAATGTGCAGTCTTTTGTTAAATGGCTTTTTTTACTTAGTTTTTGAGGTTCATCTATGTGACAGAATGTATCAGGACTTCATTTCTTAAAAACTCAGTTCAGAGCCTTAGATAAAAAACATGTGCCATTCTCAGTGATTTTCATTCCTTTATGCAGATCCACATTTCCATCTGACAACATTTTCCTTCTGCCTGAATGATTTGGTTTAACATTTCTTACAGGGCAGGCCTGCTGGTGATATATTCTTTCAGCCTTTATACATTACAAAAAGTCTTTTGTTTCCCCTGCATTTTTGAAAGATATGTTCACAAGATACAGAATTCTAAGTTGACAGATTTTTTTTTCTTTCAGTAGTTTAAAGATGTTCCTTCTTGTCTTCTGAGATGCACTGTTACTTCCATGAAATCCACTGTCATATTTTGTTCCTCTATATGTAATGTGTCTTTTCTTTCTGGCAGCTTATTTTTTGGCTTACAACAATAAGTGGTTTTTTTTGTTGTTGGTTCACAGAAAATTGAGCCAAAGGTCTGAAAGCTTTTAAAATTTTCTCTTTGGGGCGCCTGGGTGGCTCAGTCATTAAGCGTCTGCCTTCGGTTCGGGTTATGATCCCAGGGTCCTGGGATCGAGTCCCACATCGGGCTCCTTGCTCAGCGCTGGGATCGAGTCCCACATCGGGCTCCTTGCTCAGCGGGGAGCCTGCTTCTCCCTCTGCTTGTGCTCCCCCCCGCTCTCTAGCAAATAAATAAACAATAAAAAATATTAAGGGGCGCCTGGGTGGCTCAGTCATTAAGCGTCTGCCTTCGGCTCAGGTCAGGATCCCAGGGTCCTGGGATCGAGCCCCACATCAGGCTCCCTGCTCCGCGGAAGCCTGCTTCTCCCTCTCCCACTCTCCCTGCTTGTGTTCCCTCTCTTGCTGTCTCTCTCTCTCTGTGTCAAATAAATAAATAATCTTAAAAAATATATATATATTAAAAAAAATTATCTTTATCACTAGTTTTAAACAATTTGATTATGTGTTGTGGTGTAGTTTTCATCATATTTCTTGTGCTTGGAATTCACTGAACTTCTTGAATCTATGAGTTTACAGCTTTCATTAAATGCGTAAAGTTTTCAGCCACTTTTTAAAAACTTTTTTTTTTTAATGCTTCCCCTTTCCATTTTTTGGAGACTTCATTTACGCTTATATTAGCTCTGCATGCAGTTTGTCCCACGGCTATTCACTCTTGTTTCACTTTTTTTCTTCTAAGTTTCATTTTAGATGGTTTCTATTGCCATGGTCTTCAAATTCACTTATCTTTCCTTCTGAAATGCCTGATCTACTGTTAATCTGTCCATTGTATTTTCAATCTCTAGAATTTGATTTGTTCTTTTTTCTATTTTCCACTGCTACCTCTAAATATGCCCAATCTTTCCTTCAGGTTTTTCAACATATGGAATACAATTATTTCACCGTTTTAATATCCTTGCCTATTAATTCATCATCTGTGTCATTTCTGGATTGATTCCAATTGGTGGATTTTATTCATTATGGGTCTTTGCATGCCTGGAAAATACTGAATGGATGCCAGACATTGAAAATTTTTCCCTGGTAGGTGCTAGATATTTTTGTATTCCTATAAATACTGGTGAGCTTGTTATTCTTAGCTGTTTACTCATACAGGGGAGAAACATATTTATAAACAGTGATCCTTTTAGGTATTAAAGTTTTGTTAGGCAAAATTGGAGCAACATTTAATCTAGAGCTAATTCTGCCCCATTACTGAGGCAAGACCTCTACTCAATGTTTCTTATTCTGACCAGTGGGAATAGGAAATATTCTAGGCCCTGCGTGAGCATCAAGGATAGTTTCCTCTCATCATTTCCAGCGGTTCCTTTTCCAGCTCTGGGTAGTTATTCTCACATACATGTGCTACTGAAGACTCAAGGGGGACTTGTACAGATCCTTCTCTCTTTCTCTGGTATGTGTATAAAAACTAGCTGCCTCGACATCTCCCAACTCCCAGCTCTCTTTCTTAGCTCTAGGAGACCACCTAATTGTTCCTCCCTTCGCTGCAGCCTGCCAACTCACTCCAGGCAGTAAGCTGGGTCAATTGTAGGATTCACCTCCATTGTTTCCCATCTCTCAATGACTGATTTCCTTTATTATCTGACGTACAACATCATGAAAACCATTATTTTGTGTGTTTTTTCCCAGTGTTTTAGTTCTTTCACATGGAGGGATAAATCTGGTTCCTGTTACTCCATCTTGACTGGAAGTATAACAGGTTTTGCTGTCTTATCTGTGGTATTATGGAATTTCAGGATATGATTTGATATGGTCTTTATTCTTTCATTGAGCTGAGTACTCAGCAAGTCCCTTCCATCTGGAAATCATATTCTTCAGATCTGGGAAATTTTTCCTATTATTTCTTGGATTATTTTCTTTGTTCACTATTAGATCAGTACATCATATTATTTCCTCTCGTATTTTCCATCTTTGTATTTTTGTCCAATAATCTGGGAGAATTTTCTTGACTGTCTTCCAATCTTCCACCTATTGATATCTTTTGTTTGCTTTGGTAATCTTAAATGTTCATTTCCCAAGAATTACTTCTCATTTTTTTCTGATCATTCTTTCTCTGAGAATATTTTCCTTGTTTCATGGATGCCATTGATCTTCTCTTTGAAGATTATATAGTTTACTTGTGTGTATAGGTTGGTTTTCTTCACCTCCATTGTCTGTTTCTTCTATATTTCTTTTTTATCCCCTGTTGTTTTATCCTCTCTTATATTAAGGGTTTTTCTCAAATGTCTGGAAATCCTTTGCTGTCTACTCATACAACAAAGTATTAAAAAGTTAACTGGAAGATAAGTCAGCCTTTTCATTAAAGATGGGGGTGGGGGTGGGGTACCTAAAGTATTTTTTTCCAGGACATTTGTTTTTTTTTTTTTTTTAAAGATTTTATTTATTTATTTGACAGAGAGAGAGATAGCTAGAGCAGGAACACAAGCAGGGGGAGTGGGAGAGGGAGAAGCAGGCTTCCCACCAAGCAGGGAGCCCGATGTGGGACTCGATCCCAGGACACTGGGATCATGACCTGAGCCGAAGGCAGACGCTTAACGACTGAGCCACCCAGGCACCCTCCAGGACATTTGTTTATCCAGAGAAAAATCTTCCAATCTCTAGTCTGAGGGCTTTGAGTCAAGCTACAAGTATTGTGAAAGCAGGGCAGAGGAAACAAATTTTACATGTTAACTTGCTTCGAATCTGCCTTTCTTCTTCTTCTTTTTTTTTTAAGTTTCAGAGATAGAGTTTAGTGATTCATCAGTTGCATATACCACCCAGTGCTCATTATATCAAGTGCCCTCCTTAAGGCCCATCACCCAGTTACTCCATTCCCCCACCCACCTCCCCTCCAGCAATCCTGTTTGTTTCCTATAGTTAAGGAATCTGCCTTTCTTATTCCTGTGCTACACCTTTCACTGACTCCTCTGACAAGAATGAGGGTTTAATTTCTCCTCGAATACATATAAACATCAGTCTGTTCTTTTGTTCTACTGGAGGATGGGATTTAAAACATTTCATTGGCTATATGGGGTAAAGAAGGGATCTTAAGGGGCCTCTGACACTACTTACATAGATTTTCGATTAAGTCCCCCCCCTTTTCAGCCTGTGTATTATAGCTCCCCACCCCACGACACACACACACACACACACACACACACACACACACACACACGTTGTATGTCTCTAAATCCTAAGCCTCTGAGATTTTTACAAGGAAACCGGTTCACTTCTCACAGACATTGCCATCTGCAAATGCTTAGGATAGGTCCTTGTCTGTTCAGTTTAGTCAGATACCACTTTTCCATCCTTCTATCTTTCAAATATGTATATTATGTCTCTTCCTCTATTCCCTTTGCCCTTGTGATATTAAAAAAATTTTTTTAACTGTCATTTTACTTGGGTCTGGGGAGGGATAGCAAATAGAGGCATGTGGTCAATCTGCTATATTGTCAATCTGCTTTGTTAACCAGAAAAGTCTTCTAATACAAGCGAGCTAAAAGTCGTGTTGTTCGATAGGTCTGCATATCTACAGC
>NW_022591471.1:0-6501 GCF_004348235.1 Phoca vitulina
CACAGTTTGACTATTGTGGACATTGCTGCTATAAACATTGAGGTGCAGGTGTCCCTTCGGATCACTACATTTGTATCTTTGGGGTAAATACCCAGTTGTGCAATTGCTGGGTAATAGGATAGCTCTGTTTTTAACTTTTTGAGGAACCTCCATACTGTTTTCCAGAGTGGCTGTACCAGCTTGCATTCCCACCAACAGTGTAAGAGGGCTCCCCTTTCTCCACATCCTCGCCAACATTTGTTGTTTCCTGACTTGTTAATTTTAGTCATTCTGGCTGGTGTGAGGTGGTATCTCATTGTGGTTTTGATTTGTATTTTCCTGATGCCAAGGGATGTGGAACATTTTTTCATGTGTCTGTTGGCCATTTGGGTGTCCTCTTTGGAGAAATGTCTGTTCATGTCTTCTGCTCATTTCTTGAGTGGATTATTTGTTTTTTGGGTGTTGAGTTTGATAAGTTCTTTATAGATCTTGGATACTAGCCCTTTATCTGATATGTCATTTGCAAATATCTTCTCCAATTCTGTAGGTTGCCTTTTAGTTTTGTTGACTATTTCCTTTGCTTTGCAGAAGCTTTTTATCTTGATGAAGTCCTGAGAGTTCATTTTTGCTTTTGTTTCCCTTGCCTTTGGAGACGTGTCTAGCAAGAAGTTGCTGCAGCCGAGGTTGAAGAGGTTGCTGCCTGTGTTCTCCTCTAGGATTTTGATGGATTCCTGTCTCACATTTAGGTCTTTCATCCATTTTGAGTCTATTTTTGTGAATGGTGCAAGGAAATGGTCCAGTTTCATTCTTTTGCATTTGGCTGTCCAATTTTCCCAGCACCATTTATTGAAGAGACTGTCCTTTTTTCCATTGGATATTCTTTCCTGCTTTGTTGAAGATTAGTTGACCATAGAGTTGAGGGTCTGTTTCTGGGTTCTCTATTCTGTTCCATTGATCTATGTGTCTGTTTTTCTGGTAGTACCATACTGTCTTGATGATTACGGCTTTGTAAAATAGCTTGAAGTCTGGCATTGTGATGCTACCAGCTTTGGTTTTCTTTTTCAACATTCCTCTGGCAATTTGGGTTTTTTTCTGGTTCCATACAAATTTGGGGATTATTTGTTCCAGCCCCGTGAAAAAAGTTGATGGTATTTTGATAGGGATTGCACTGAATGTGTAGATTGCTCTGGGTAACATAGACATTTTAACAATATTTATTCTTCCAATCCATGAGCATGGAATGTTTTTCCATTTCTTTGTGTCTTCCTCAATTTCCTTCACAAGCATTCTGTAGTTTTTGGAGTACAGATACTTTACCTCTTTAGTTAGTTTTATTCCTAGATATCTTATGGTTTTTGGTGCAACTGGAAATGGGATCTATTCCTTAATTTCTCTTTCTTCTGTCTCATTGTTTGTGTATAGAAATGCAACTGATTTCTGTGCATTGATTTTATATACTGCCGTGTTGCTGAATTCCTATATGAGTTCTAGCAATTTTGGGGTGGATTCTTTTGGGTTTTCCACATAAAGTATCATGTCATCTATGAAGAGTGAGAGTTTGACTTCTTTGCCAATTTGAATGCCTTCTATTTCTTTTTGTTGTCTGATTGCTGAAGTTAGGACTTCTAGTACTATGTTGAACAATAGTGGTGAGAGTGGGCATCCTTGTCATGTTTCTGACCTTAGGGGGAAAGCTATCAGTTTTTCCCCATTGAGAATGATATTCACTGTGGGCTTTTTGTAGATCTCTTTTATGATATTGAGGTATGTTCCGTTTATCTCTACACTGTGGAGAATTTTAATCAAGAAAGGATGATGTATTTTGTCAAATACTTTTTCTGCATCAATTGAGAGGATCATATGGTTCTTGTCCTTTTATTAACGTGACATATCACGTTGATTGATTTGCGAATGTTGAACCACCCTTGCAGCCCAGGAATAAATCCCACTTGGTCGTGGTGAATAATCCTTTTAATGTACTGTTGGGTCCTATTGGTTAGTATCTTGGTGAGAATTTTGGCATCCATGTTCATCAGGGATATTCGTTTGTAATTCTCTTTTTTGGCGGTGTCTTTTTCTGGTTTTAGGATCAAGGTAATGCTGGCCTCATTGAACGAATTTGGAAGATTTTTTTTCCCTTTCTGTTTTTTGAAATAGCTTCAAAAGAATAGGTATTAGTTCTTTAAATGTTTGGTAGAAGAAATAGTGAGAGCTGCTTTTACCACCGTTGGTATTGGGAGTATATGGGGACAGTTCTTGCACAGTCCTAGTGCTCGGCTCCTACCACCTCACCAAAAGCTGAATTTATACTCATTATTTCTTCTTTTGGAGGCAATGAGTCATGTCATCTCTGTCATTTTGGTATTTACTCCCAAAATCTTAAGGCAATTTTGGCTTTTACTCTTTCTCCCTGCAAAGATTTCTCTCTCTATTCTCACTTTAACAAGATTTGCTGCACTTGATTTACAGATTGAATAGTTTCTTTTTTGAGGACCTTCAGTCTGGTTAGAGGAAGCTTATGTCACCTTACAATTAAAGGCCTTTTTGTAGAGTATTTTATTTAATGTAGGAATACTTATCGAAAGTATGGTCAAAAGCTGGTGAAAGAGAGAAAATGAAAACTCTTCTGATATATACATATATATATATATATTTTTTTCAAACTCTTCCTAGTACTCTTGGTAATTAGAATATAGTCATTTTTTTCTTCTTTTCCCTATGTGCACTATTGTTTTGTTTTTCTTTCCATTGATTTCCTTTCCAGGGAGAAAGTAACTTTCTAAAAATTCAAATTACATAAAAATTTAATTAAACATGTAGTGTAACTGTCATTATACCATAAGAGAGACTATAATAATGACATTGAAAAAATAGAAATTAACTATTATTTCAGAAGTAATAGAAATATTCAATTCAGTTCAAAAACCAAAACCAAAACCAAACAGACAAGCAAAAAGGAACAAAACAAAACAAAAACTTCCCAAACCAGAAAAATAGTGTTGTTTAGCTTGGAAAGTTAAAGGTTTAGAAAGGATGTGATTGAAGCCTAAATGATTAAAAAGCAAAGGAAGAACTGAAGTGATCTTGTTCTCCAAATCTTGATACATGGGTACAAGAACAATCCAGGGCTATTGTTTGAACCTTAAAAGAAACATGCATGAGTCAATAAAAAAGAAAACTTGCTTTCATTCCTTTGTGATGCCTATGAAGTCTTTTTTGCCAATATATAATAGAGTAGGAACTTAAATAATTGGGTCAAAGGAATTTTGAGTGAATAACTATTAATACATTTTATTATTTATAAAGAAAATTGATCTATCTGTGAGATTGTGAGTGATCTTTGAGATTTAAACCAGTGTTTTTGATGTGGGTGGTTAAAATGATCATCCTACTATTCCAAAACATGTGTGTCCATTGGTATCACTGCATATATCTGATCAGGTCTGTTGTGATGCAAAAAAGGCTTACTCTCCCTTTAATCAAACTCTCATCCCGTCTTCCCTAGATTACTGAAAATAGCATCTTATTTTCTACGTTTAGTTTCATTTTCTTCCAGTGCTCTCCACAGTTTACAGAATATGCTTTTTGAAATGGAAATATGAGTATAATACTCCCTCCTTGAAACTGTTTTGTATCTCCCCATTGCCTTGAAGATGAAGTTAAAGTCTTTCTCATGGTATAAGGCCCTTTGTGATCTGGTCTTGCGTTTTTTCATCTGTATCTCATCTCACTTCTCCTTACTTAACCTGGGTTCTAGCCACTGGTTGATAGTTCCTGTGTATGTAATGCTATTGCATGTTGTCATTTCACATGTATTTTGTCTCTCTGATCAAAGCACCTTGAGTTTATTTTGTAATCATTTTTGAGCAACTCCATATGCCCAACTCTGGGTGACAGGTCCTCTGCTAAGTGCTGGGAACAGAAAATGATGAACCAGTGGGAGGGATGGAGACACAGTCTGCTGAATGGTGATTTTACATAGTACCACTGGAGCAGGGACCATGTCTCCTTTGTTCACCAGTGTCTGCCAACACCAGCATAATGACTGCCACATAGTCCCTTATTCAACACTGAATATTTTTGAATAATGATAACAAAAAAATCATAATAGTAATTACTTAGGTATTAGTTTGTTGCGGGCATTGTTGTAAGTGGTTTTAAATATATGACCTTATTTAAACACCAAAATAACCCAAGGGGGTATATACGATTATTATCTGCATTTTACTGGTGAGGAAATGGAGGCATATAGAGGACGTTACTTGAATAAATTGTGTCATATAAACACGTGCTCAGGATATAATAGAGACTTTGTAGAAGGGCATCTAACCCAACCCACTGGGCTTAGAAAAGCCTTCTTAGAGTACTCCAGGCAAAAGAAAGAGCACAGCAAGAAGGTATGGGATACTGGGTGTTATATGCAAACAATGAATCATGGAACACTACATCAAAAACTAATGATGTGATGTATGGTGATTAACATAACATAATAAAATAAAATTTTAAAAAAAAGAATGTACAGTGTGTTCTGAGTTCTGTGTCAGAGAGTAAAGTGAGAAGGGAAGAGTGACAAATGATGCACAGAAATATTGCAGAGGAAAAAAATAAAGCCAAGTTTCTCTAATATTTTAAATTAATTGCTCTAGACCCTACATGACTATTATGTTTGTCTCATAATTCATTTCCCCACCCTCTTGAATGACCTCTTTTTCTGAGGCTTTTTCAAAACTTCCAGGAGTGCATGCTATTTAAGTAGAGGAAGAAATGGTGTCTGTTGTCTCCATTATTGCCACTGTTTCCATTTTTAAAATACATTTATTTATTTATTTATTAGACAGTCGGGGGAGAGGCAGAGAGAGAGAGAATCCTCAAGCAGACTCCCCAGGGCCCTGAGATCATGACCTGAACCAAAATCAAGAGTCGGAGGCTTAACCGACTGGGCCACCCCAGTGCCCCCCATTGCTTCCATTTTTATGTAGTGCTGTGTTGGAGGTTGTCATCCAACTGCTTGTCAACCAAGTGCTGGGCCAGGTTCCTGGTCAGGACTCACTGATACTCCAAGATTAGGTTACAGGGTTATACTCCTTTTTAGTTTCCACTTCCATCCTCAACATAATCATTATGCTAGAAGGATTATTCTAGGAAAGCTTCCAGACAATGAGTCACACAGTGTATTGAAAGAGATCTCTTTAACAAAATCTTAGACCCTTGTTTTGAGTACATTTCTTGAGCCTTACCACACTCTTGGGTCCCCTAAGGAGGCTTTTCTAAGCCCAGTGGGTTGGGTTGGATGCCCTTCTACAAAGTCTCTATTATATCCTGAGCAAGTGTTTATATGACACAATTTATTCAAGTAACGTCCTCTATATACATCCATTTCCTCTGGAGGTCTACTCCAGAAGGTTTATCTAATTTTAAATCTTGGGATTTAAGTCTCAGTTCTTCTTTCCTGGAGGGTTCCTCTTTTTTTTTTTTTTTTTTTAATTTTTTTTATTGTTATGTTAATCCCCATACATTACATCATTAGTTTTAGATATAGTGTTCCATGATTCATTGTTTGTGCATAACACCCAGTGCTCCATGCAGAACGTGCCCTCCTCAATACCCATCACCAGGCTAACCCATCCTCCCAACCCCCTCCCCTCTAGAACCCTCAGTTTGTTTTTCAGAGTCCATCGTCTCTCATGGTTCTTCTCCCCCTCCGATTTCCCCCCCTTCATTCTTCCCCTCCTGCTACATTCTTCTTCTTCTTTTTTTCTTTCTTAACATATATTGCATTATTTGTTTCAGAGGTACAGATCTGAGATTCAACAGTCCTGCACAATTCACAGCGCTTACCAGAACACATACCCTCCCCAGTGTCCATCACCCAGTCACCCCATCCCTCCCACCCCACCCCCCACTCCAGCAACCCTCAGTTTGTTTCCTGAGATTAAGAATTCCTCATATCAGTGAGGTCATATGATACATGTCTTTCTCTGTTTGACTTATTTCGCTCAGCATAATACCCTCCAGTTCCATCCACGTCGTTGCAAATGGCAAGATCTTATTCCTTTTGATGGCTGCATAATATTCCATTGTATATATATACCACATCTTCTTTATCCATTCATCTGTTGATGGACATCTTGGCTCTTTCCACAGTTTGGCTATTGTGGACATTGCTGCTATAAACATCGGGGTGCACGTAGCCTTTCGGGTCCCTACTTTTGTATCTTTGGGGTAAATACCCAGTAGTGCAATTGCTGGATCATATGGTAGCTCTATTTTCAACTTTTTGAGGAACCTCCATACTGTTTTCCAGAGTGGCTGCACCAGCTTGCATTCCCACCAACAGTGTAGGAGGGTTCCCCTTTCTCCGCATCCCCGCCAACATCTGTCATTTCCTGACTTGTTAATTTTAGCCATTCTGACTGGTGTGAGGTGGTATCTCATTGAGGTTTTGATTTGGATTTCCCTGATGCCGAGCGATATTGAACACTTTTTCATGTGTCTGTTGGCCATTTGGATGTCTTCTTTGGA
>NW_022591472.1:0-6500 GCF_004348235.1 Phoca vitulina
ACAAACAATCACGGCCACAGAGGGCTCACATGCCTGTGTTGGCCTCAATTCCTTCTTTTTTCCTTTGTTTAAAAAGTAACGCCCACCAGAGAGTGGCAATAGATTTTCGGGAAGGTCGAACAAAACATACATACATGCACAGAAAACAGCATATAACAAAAATTAATGAAATTCCGATTCCTCCAGCGGTATGCCCTAAGCTCTGAATAATTCCCTTCGGGTCTAGTCCTTCAAATTGCTTCAAAAATGACTGAGCCAATATGGCAGCATCCTCATTCTCAAAGGGTTTTCCAAATATCTCCTGAATATTAGTATGCAAATTATTAATCATATCTGTCGCCGATGAATTGCCCTCTAAATATTTCTGGATAATACTCCAATCATGTTGAGATTCATTATATCTTAAATTAGTAATACAAAAGGATGTGGAATTCCAATCACAACGCAACCAAATTTGCCTTTCAATTGTTAAAACCTTCCTTCCCAACCAACCGACAGTTTGTCTAAGAACATCTATCTGCGTTTGCAAACGAGTATCAATCATAGTTTGGGAAAGCCAAAGATCCCGTGAATCACGGTGCCAATTTTCTACAAAATGTTTAGTTTGCAAAGATGTATGTAACACAATTCCAGAAACAGTGGCTAATGTGGTTACCGTAATTAAACTTAGAATGACTGCTACAACAATACCAATCAATCGTTTAGTTCGTTTTAAAACTTTCCTGAAAAATTCCAATACCAGAGCATCCACTGGATTTTGAGCCCATAGACGTTCTAAATTTACCGGAAGCCAAATATGAGAGCGTTGTTGCAAAATCATAAGAGAATATCCTGGTTTAAATTCTATAGAACTATTAATACAAGAATACAATCGACATTTAATACAGCTAATTCCATCATTAAAACTAAAATTTCCTATCAAAATTAGATATGGTAAAGGTACACATGCGGTTACATTAATTTCTTTAAAAATGGTGAAATTATAAGTCGACGCAGTCTTTGCTGTGCCGTCCAGGTAAAATCCAATTCTGCCAATTCATATTTACACATGGCGAGGGACCCAAGCAAATATATGGACCATCCCCTCTATGCAGGAAATTAAAAAAGGTACCGTCATCCTGATTAAGATAAGTCAGATTCTTCCAAGGAGGCGAAAGTATCATCGGGGAGGTATAAATGGGAATATCTGCACTTCCCCAAGGTGCAGGTTCCATCATAGGTGGGTTAGGTATATAAGCCCAATAACTTACATTAGTCGCCTCAATAGGAGGGGATGACATAGTAAGCAAAGCGCACATGGCCAAGAACAAATGCTCAGGTGTACAAGGCTTCCTTGTTTGCTTCAAGATTTTCTGTCCCTCCCCAGCAAGCTTTTTAATATGCCCCCAAGTGGGTAAAGCAAGAGGCGGAGGCCGCCAATGATGACGCCTATCCAAATGTAAGTGAGCCATAGCTTGCAGGAGAGATTCATCAGCTTGTAACAACGATTCATGCACTCTCGGGGCCCCCATGCGTCGCCTGACAGCCGTCCGAATTGGTCCGCGACCGGATCCACCTTGCTGGGAGCCAGGAACAGGTTTGTCCATTTTCTGTGGAAACATAAGCATACCCTTTCCCTCTATAAAGCAACAATCCTGGCTGCCATTCTGCATCCGCAGCGGGCTTAAACCATATATGTTCATTCAAGGGGAGAGGAGCCGTCTCTCCCTCTATGAACTGTTTTTCTGCTCTCGAGAGAATATCTCCCTGCGGAAGGTTCAAGAAATTCAATGTAAACAATACTTGTGACAAAATGGAACGTGCATTAGATTGAGTAAATGATAATATATGATCTGTTTTCCTCCTTTTTAATTTTTTAATTTGCAATTTTAAAGTACTGTGTTCACGCTCCACAATGGCCTGTCCTTGGGGATTATATTCAATGCCTGTTTTATGCATTATACCATATTGCAAGCAAAAAGCTTGAAATTTTTTACTTTTATATGCTGGCCCATTATCTGTCTTGATACTGGAAGGTAAACCCATCACAGCAAACGTTTCTAATAAATGAATAATAACATGTTGTGTAGTTTCACCCATTTGTGCTGTGGCCCATATAAATTGAGAATAAGTATCTATTACAACATGTACATAAGATAATCGACCAAATTGTGCCACATGAGTAACATCCATTTGCCAAAGTTCGTTGGCATAAGTTCCTCGAGGATTAACCCCAGCTTTTACAGCACGTAAGTGTAAAGGTCTGCAAATAGGACACTGTTTTATAATTTGTTTTGCTTGACGATAAGGAATTTTATATTGAACATGTAATCTACCAGCATTGGTATGCAATAAATTATGTTCCTCGTCTGCAGATGCAAATGACACCAAAGCGTCTACTTGAGCATTGCCATAAGCCAAGGAACCAGGAAGATTAGTATGAGAGCGAATATGAGTTACATAAATACGAGTATTACGATTTCTTAACAAAGTTTGTAAGAGTAAAAATAAACTAAGTAGGTTGGACTTATTAGAACATACCACGGCAGTATATACATTTTTAACGACCCCAACAGCATATGCTGAATCAGCAAGAATATTCACAGCCGAGGGAAAATCTTTTAATACTTGGGCGATGGCAAATAATTCATTTTGTTGGACTGAATTAAAATCTGTATTTTGAACCCAATACCTTTTAGTTGTCCAATATGCACTTTTAGTTTTTGACCCATCTGTAAACACAGTGGGTGCATTAACCAAAGGTTGTTCACTAATTATATCCTGAATAATAAATTCTTGTTTACGAAAACAATCCCATAATTTTCCTTTAGGAAAATGGTAATTAATTTGTCCCACATACCCTGCAAGGGCAATCTGTAATTCCTCTATATTCCGTAACAAAAATGAAAATTGATCTTTAGAAAGAGGAATAATTATATCCATAATATCACATCCGGTCATAATTATAGCTCTATCTCGAGCCTGTTCTATCAAATATGCAATCTGAATACCATAAGGAGTGATATTTTTTGAAAAATGATGTCTAGTATAAATCCATTCAGCAGGCAACTCTTTTTGTCCAATAATAGCTGTGGGATATTGCCATGTATTTAAAATATACATTGTCAAGGGTAAAGAAGGATCAATGCGAGTAAGAAAAGCGGATTTAATTTTTTCTTCCACAAATTGTAATTCCTTTTCTGCTTCCGCAGTAAGCTGTCGGGGACTATGAATATCAGGATTTCCTTGTAATGTATCAAATAAATTATGTAATTGATAAGTAGGGATACCTAAAGATGGCCGTAACCAATTAATATCTCCTAATAATTTTTGAAAATCATTCAAAGTCTTCAAATTATCCCTTCGTATAGCTATTTTTTGTGGTCTAACAGTATTTCTTTCTATCACATATCCTAAATAATTTATAATATTTCCTTTTTGAATTTTTTCTGGAGCAATTACCAATCCAAAAGGAATAAAATACTCTGGCAGTAATTTTAAAATTTCTTCTAACTCATTTTGATGGGGGCTAGCAAACAAAATATCATCCATATAATGAGCTATATACACCTGAGGCCACTTTTGACGCACGGGACGCAAGGCAGCGTCAACATAAAGTTGACACATCGTAGGGGAATTCATCATGCCTTGAGGCAAAACCTTCCATTGAAACCTTTGGTGAGGTCCCTGCCTATTTATAGAAGGAAGTGAAAAGGCAAAACGTTTCCTATCATCTTTATGTACAGGGATAGTGAAAAAACAATCCTGTAGATCAATTACCATTGTATGCCAATCCCTCGGCAAGGCAGCCGGTGAAGGTACCCCAGGCTGGAGAGCCCCCATGGGGAACATGGAGTTATTAACTCCACGTAAATCTGTAAGTAAACGCCATTTACCTGAAGTTTTCTTTATGACAAAAATTGGAGAGTTCCACGGAGAAGTGGAATGTTCAATATGTTGTTTTTGTAATTGCTCTCTTACCAATTGGTGTGCAGCAGCCAATTTTTCCTTAGTTAATGGCCATTGTTCAATCCACAAGGGATCTTCGGATTTCCATAATATTTTAATAGGTTCCATCTATAATCAAAATTCCAGGTGAGCTCCCCACTGTTCTAAAACATCACGGCCTAAAATATTTAAAGGGACATCTAAAATATATGGTTTTAACACGGCCAGTTGCCCATCCTGGGAGGTAAATGTTACAAATTGAGCGGCTAAGCCAATACTTCGGACAGGTGCCTTGCCAACTCCTTTTATCTGACAAGGAATCTCATTATAGGGGATATTTTCAGGCCAATCAGCAGTTTTGATAATAGTGATATCTGACCCTGTATCCAACAAGACAGTAATATCTTTCGTATTCAATTTAACTGTCATCAAGGGCTGCATACGAGTTATTTGTGTAGCCCAAAAAACACATTTTGGATCCGTGCTGCCAAACCCTCCATGCCTGACAGCGGTAGTCTGACCTATGGGGAGATAAGGTAATAACAATAACTGGGCAATTCGTTCTCCTGCTTCAAAGGACACATCGACTAGGGAAGACATAAGAACTTGAATTTCTCCTCTGTAATCAGCATCAATTATACCTAAGTGAACAGTCACTCCTTTTGATGTCAAACCAGAGCGACCTGTTAATAGAGCAAAAGTGCCAATTGGTAAGGGTCCATAAATTCCAGTAGGAATTTTCTGAGGTCTATCCCCTCCTTTTAAAGTAAATGGCCTTATGGCTGGTATGTCCACTGCGGCACTGTGTTGGGTAGCTGGGCTAAGGGAGAATATGGTTGGTTTCCCCTGTTCATTTGTCCTGGGCCCGGGGTAGGGCCCGAAATCGAGTTTCCCTGCGGCTTTTCTGCAAAACTTGTATTTAATTTAGTGCGACATTCTCGAGCCCAATGTTTTCCCTTCTTACATCGTGGACAAATTCCAGGTCCGCGCCCTTTGTCAGGTTTCTTTTCTTTACAGTTCCTTTTCAAATGCCCTAATTGACCGCAACCAAAACATTTCATGCTCTCGAGTTGTTTAGATTGCAAGGAATGCCAGGTAGTGGCCATTGTTTCAGCAAACAGCTGCATCTTTCTACTCTCTGATGTAACATCCTTACAGGCCTTCATGAAAGCATTAATATCTCCTGTATCTTTAATAGGCAATATAATTCTCTTACAATCCTCATTAGCATTTTCATATGCCAGCAGTTTTAATAGCTGCTGTCTAGCTTCTTCTCCTATGACAGTTCTCTCCAAGGTTAATTTTAATCGTGATAAGAACTCGACATAAGGCTCATTAGTCTTTTGAATAACCTTAGTCCAAGATCCATAATGTTCTCCTTTTGGGTGAATACGATCCCAAGCTTCTAAACTAATTTCCCGTAATTGATCATGGATTTCTTCAGGGGTAATAACTTGAGCAGCAATATCAGAATATTGACCTATTCCCGCCAACATTTGATAAGTTATAGCCTGGACCCGAGGATTGTTACTTAAAGCGTTCTGACGAGCCTGATCCATACAGAGCTCGGAGAACCACATCTGCCATTGCAGATATTCAGGCTCCTTTAAGAGAGCTCTACAAAGGACTCTCCAATCTTCTGGAGCAAAATTATTATAATGTCGAGCTGTACCTATAAGTAGCTCTTTGACATAATGTGATTGCGGTCCATATAAAGTCACTGCCTTTTTTAAACGTGCAATGTCCCCTATATCTATCCCATCATAATAGGGGGCCTGTGCGACTCCCTGGACCGGGGGAGGCCTAATAATCGGAAAGGCAAAGATAGGTCTGTCAGCCTCACTCTCATCGTCATTATCCTTTAACGCATCAAGCTCAGCTAAAGCAGCAGAAAGAAAAGAATTTTTGGGAGAAAAGGCTAGCGCGGGCGGCAAAGGCGGAGCGGAAGGCTTTTTCTTAGATTCCCCCGCCATAGTCATGACCCGCTGAAAAACCTTCCATAAGTGCTCGGTCTCGGGATCCGACGTTACTTTCAGTTTCGATTCATCGCTATCGCACTCATTAGGTTCGCGAGGCAGTGCAAGCTTAAAGGCATCCTTTTCTATTGCCTTTTTCTCATCTGTATCAAGGGGAAGGTCCTGTATCGAAGGAGCCACTTCCCTCTGAAAATTCTCAACCGTGCGATCATCCTCCATTGCTTTTAACACTGTAAATATAATCGACCAGATGGACCAAAATCGTACAGGAATCTTTTCCCCCTGCCTCATGGCCTTTTCTACATTATGGCGGACCCGCCGCCAATTATCCACCTCCAGGGAGCCCTCCTCGGGAAACCAAGGATTCCAGTCTCGAACCACTTTCAAACACATCTCAATATCAGTAGAAGCGACAGTAATGCCATAGACAGCAAGTGAATGCTTCAGCATTCGAACATAAGGAGTAGAGGTTTCTTGTCCCATGACCCTGTATTGTATTAAATTACTCACCCTTCCTGAACGTCCTTCAGGGTCCCTGTTCGGGCGCCAATTGTCAACGTCTAGTGCGTTGGGGTCCCTGGGTAAGGGTCGCGAAAT
>NW_022591473.1:0-2116 GCF_004348235.1 Phoca vitulina
AGGATATTACTGTGATTGTAGATCTGCACATGATACTTTCAGGTATGGATCATCATATTAGGAAATATTGATCCCACCAGTAGATTTATTCCCATATAATATATTTATTCATTGTTCATTTTTTCTCTCATTCAAATTTAGAGCTTTTCCTAGAGGGAAATAGACAATAAGCAAGAAAACAAGTGTTCAATAATTCCAGAGTGTGATGAATCCACAAAGGAAATAAACAGGGTCTTGTGATAAAGAATAACAGGGAATTTTGTTTAGATAGGGAGGCCAGGAATGGCCTTTATGTTCACTGTCATATATTTACCCTACTACGATTATGAGTTAATTCAATTCCTAATCTGAAGAACAATAATAATAAAATCAATAACAGAAGGAGAATAGAAGCCTTCCCACCAGGGTGTGTGTTTGTCAACCCAAGCTTAGGACTGATTCGTTCTCCGGTCCAACATCCAACCTCCCCCCTGCCTTGGGAAGAGAGGAAGTCAGGGCCCTCCCCTTGCCTCAGGATGGACCCTGTCCCCACTTCTCCAGCCTAGAAGTCTGCAAGCAAAACAGGGGTTAAGACCTTTGATCTTGCTAGAGAATTGGAGACATATCAAAGCAGAGGACTCTGAAATAATGCCCAAGGATGTGAGGTTCTGGGGAAGAGATGGAGACAGAAGTTCACGAAGAGAGAGGCAAATTGCTGCCACAGAGACTCCCTCCCACCTCCCACCTCCCACCTCAGTCTCAGTGGGTTCTGGGCTCTCTACTCCTTGGGGGAGATGGTCAGGGCTTTTGGACTTTTGGGGAGGGGAAGTTATTCCCTGAATGAGTTTAGAGACCAGTCATCCTTGGATCCCTGCTCCAAGGCTGAATACCCCCTTGGACTGTGAGGAGAAGGCAGTCTGCCAGTATCCCAGCAGCCTCAGCTAGCTCTTTCATTACCAGCATCTTCCTTGGACTACTTTCCTGTCCCCTCCTCCTGACACAAGTTGGTAGCATTAGCTTCTGTCTCTTGCAGAGCCGGGGTCCCATTTGGGAAGGGGGTTTGGGAATGGGTAAGAGGAATCTGAGACTGGTAACTGGAGCTTTTACACTTGTCTCCTGTACCCTCCCTCACCTCCCTAAGCCCAGCTTCTCAATGGGCCATTTCACACTTATTACACACCTGCTGTGTCCACGGAGCTCCAAAGTGTTCTCTGGCCATTCTCACCCCAGTAACTGCTACCTTCTCCTTGCAGCCCACGCAGATGCTCAGCAGCCCTTCGGTTGAACTCCAAGCCCAGAAGCATCCTCTGAAGCCTGGGATCTGGCACCTAGACATTTGGGACAAACCATGGAGAAGCTGAAGAAGTGGGGAGAAGGGGAAGGTTGGGAGAGAGCCCCACAATTTCCCGGGACAATATGATTACTTACAGCAGCAAGAATGATTAAAGCGAGAGGAGAGGAAGAAGTTCCCTGGAGCAGACAGTGCTGCTTATTTTCTGAAGCAAATCCTGGGCCTGATACAGGGAGAGACAGCATGAAAAGGGACCCATAGAGGGAGATCCTCTCCCCAGGAGTGTTGGGGTTCAGCAAGGTGTGGCAGGGGAAGTGGAGACCACGTAGAGCAAACAGGCAGAACACAAGGTGAGACTCTGGGGGGATCTTTGGTTTCCACGTGGAGGTGCAAGTCCTTTCCCACACACAGGGTCATTGCTAAACCATGCACCCTCAGCTGGGCTCTCAGATGTCATTGATCTGGGGGGAGAAAAGACACAGAGGCTGCACGAGGTCCTTTCTCTCCCACAAACCCACTCTGGGAGCTGAGAGGGAGTCTCCCTCCAGCTGGAGTGGAGGCCGAGGTGGTGGGACAACCTGATGGGGGAACAGTCACCTTTTGCCTCTGTCGTCTAATGAGAAGGAGTGGCTTTGGGGTGACCAGGTCATCAGGCCCTCCCGAGGCCCCAGGGCTGCCAAGGGTCCCTTCTAACCTGGGCAGAGCCAAGCTGTGTGGGGCCCTGGCCACCCCTGAGGCCACTCAGGAGGGGGCGGGCCTCACCGTGGTGGGTGGGGCTTCTCCCAGGTGGACTGAAGTGCCTAGCAGGATTTCCCCTGGTCATCCTGTTCCTCTGTGCACCTCTGC
>NW_022591473.1:2126-6493 GCF_004348235.1 Phoca vitulina
GCTCACCACAGGGGCTGGGGAATGGAGTGGGGTGGCTGTCCATGGTGGCCACATTGCTGATGGAAGCTTTACCTGTCTTAATCTTCACAGAGGTATTAGGTAAATTTTAATGATCCCACCTTATACATGATGAAACTGAGGCTCAGAGAGGTTATGTCAAGGGTCAAAAATAACACAGCAAATGAAGAGGCAAAGGCAGGATTTGAACTCAGGTCCTTCACTCCTGAGCTCTTGCTCTTTCCCCCACATCACTGGGCAGAAGGTCTTACTCTTTTATGTGTCTGCCTCAGCTGCAGGCCAGGGGGTGGGGGTGAGGTGGGGGTGGCAGGTAGGTGCTCAAAAGTGTCTGTTGTGTGAAGGAAGGAGTCATCTCTACAGGTTGCACTCCCACAGTGTGGGCCACAGTCCCAGAGACTCTGGTGGCAGGAAGGGGATAGAGCAGAGGAGCTCCAGTGTGGGCCAGGAAACTGGAAATAGCTTTCCTGTGTGTTTCCCTGCTTTCCCTGGACATTCTAGACCTCTAGGATCTAGAGGACTAGCTCTGGATCCTTAGAAGAAAGGACTAGAGTGGTGTGTATGTGTGCATATGTGTGTTTGATGAGTGTATGAGAGTGTGTAAGTCTGGATGTGCATGCCGGTCTGTAAATGTATGAGTGTGTGAGGATGTGTCTTTGTGTTGCATACATGTGAGAATGTTTGTGATGTATGGGTGTGTATATGTGTGTATTTTGAAGGTATGTGTCTGTGTGTATGTATGAGTGTGAGCATCTGTGTGTGTATCTGCATGTGTGCGTGTGTGTGCATGTGTGCGTGTGTGTGCATGTGTGTGTGTGTGCATGTGTGTGTGTGTGTGTGTGTGTGTGTGTGTGTATGTGTGCTGCCCCAGGGGAGCCTGAAGACTCATAGCTGAAGGTATCCCTGATTTGATTTGTGGAAATCTCCACCAGGTTCCAGGCTGTGCTATGAGGTGGGGGAGGGGGGAGGCCAGGAGAGGAAGGCTATTAGTGCTGAGGGTGTGGGGGATGGGGAGCCTGAGCAGTGGGGGTCTCTGTCCTGCCAGGCGCAGGGGGATGGCATCAGGGTCCCAGGTCTGAGGCTCGGTGGAGACTGGGTCCTGAAGCCTGTGCTCAGGGCTGCATGGGAAGAGCTCAGAGGCCCTGCTCTGACCAGGGAAGGTCATAAAGAGGGGTCCAAGGTGGGAGGTGGGCAGACACCCCCATATCCATGATTTGGGAATGATAGAACCAGGCTGCAGTTCCTAACTTAGGCTCCACTCATTCTGCCTGAGATCCATAGAGTCCCCAGAAGTCCTTGTGTGCCACCCGCTGAGGCTGGCATGACCAGAATCACAGTGGAAACTTCTGTCTCTAGTCAGTACCACCCAGTCAGGTCCAGAACAAGTCCTTGTCTCTTGGCAGCCTCTGGTGAGGCTATGTGTGCATTCTTATGGAATTTCACATAAGCTGAGGCATTTAGACCCCTTGTGCTGGGAAGTCTTACTGTGAATCTGACTCATCTTGTTGCCCTTTGTGCCTTATAAGCCCAGGCTGAGTTTGTGAAATTGGAGCCCAGCACCCCTCTCCGCTAACACGGAAGGAGTTTCTTCTGGTCAGGGAAGTGGGTCAGGGGGTAGGGACGCTTCGAGGATGAGGGGTAAAGCCTGGTGGATCACAGATGGTCAGAACTTTCCTGGGCAGGAAGCGGTGATCAACGGGGCAGATTCAGAGAAGAGTCCTCAGGGACCACCAGTTTTCTGTCTGCTTCCCCTGTTACTCCATGAAGTGCTGGGGGAAACTAGAAACAGAGGTTGTGGTAGGAGGGACCAATATTAGAATGGGGAAAGTGTTTCTCTGTCTGCAGCTTTGAGGAGACTCTGGAAACACAGGACAAAGAGCAAATTAGGAATGAGGAGATGGTATTGTTTGATGACAGAACCATCTTAAAAACACACTAACATCCCCCTTTTCCCCTCTTCAGTGGGTTCAGATTTTGGACCCCGGGTAAGCAACCAGGCCCCATCCCCCACTGGCCCAACTCCCACCTTGTACTGCTCTGTCAGCCCTGCCTGCTCCTGCCTGCTGGTTACCAGGTCCACGTGGGCTCCTGAACTTGGCCTCTCGCTCTGTCACCTGCCCCTCCAGCTGTCGCTTCACCTGCATCAGGTGATCCCTCTCTTGCTGGCTGTCATGCAGCTAGTTCAATGGGTGTGGGGGTGTGGGGGCAGGATGAGGAGGGGTTTGTGCTTGTGAAGCCTCCACTCTAAGGTGCCATGCCATCGCTCTGCAGATGCATTCTGGGGCTGGGAAGTTACAGCAGTACTGGCTATAAGGAGGTGAGTCGGGGAGGCTTGGTGCACCACTAAATCCTGCCGTCCACCCATCGCGCACACCAGCTCTGACCCTCTTGGAAGAAATCTTTCTCAATCCCAATCCATCTCAAAAGGGATGGCTCCCCTAATTTTATTCTATTCTGGAGTCAGACAGAAGTGAGTTTATTCTATTCTGGAGTCAGACAGAAGTGAGTGTAATCTCCAATACAATTTTTACTAGCTGTGTCACCTTGAATGAATTACTTAACTTCTCTGAGTTTCTGTTCTCATCTGTAAAGTGATTCCTTAGCTTAAGTTTTGAAAGGTAATGGTAATGAGAATAACGAATATAAAAACAGAACACGGGGAGGAGCTCCCACATCTCTGACTTATGTACCATATAAACATCTTCTTTCTATTCTCGTGGGGATTCCATGTGTTTAGAGTGTTCTAGAAGGCAAGAATTTACCTAAGTCACAGACAAGCTACTCATTCTCACCTCCTGAACCTTCCTGAAGTCTGTCGTCTTGTCTGAGGAGTGTGTGTGCTCCCTACCTGTCCCTGTCCCTTCTCTTCCTTCAGGAAGTCCTCTTTGCCAACATCTGTCCTGCCCTCTAATTCTTCCCTATTTGGTCTATTTGATCCAAGAGAAAAAGAATACAAGCCACATACATACTTTTAAATTTTCTAGTAGGCACTTAAAAAAAGTAGTAACAGTTGAAATTCATTTTAATGATATTTTATCTAACCCAGTCTATCCAAAATATTATCTTTTCAACATGTAGTCAATATAAAAAAACATTGAGATCTTTTACATTTTTTAGAATATGAAGACTTCAAAATCCTTTGTGTATTTTACCCACACAGAACATCTCAGTTTGGACCAGTCACATTTCAGGTGCTCAAGAGCCACCTGTGGGCAGCGCCTCCAGTATGGGACAGTGCAGGGCTGTGGCCCTACTATCTGCTCCCACTCCTCACCTCTACTGGAAGTAGGCCTCATCCTCCCCTTCCTCTGAGCATTCCTTCCCTGGAGTGGCCTCCCTTATCCTTCGGATCTTCCTCTAGGGCCTAGGACAGGACATAACAGTTGGGAGAAGGAATCCTCAAAAAGTACTTATGAATTCTTGAGTGACATTAGCCTGGGTGGCTTGCTTTCCTGCCCTACATGTTTGTGTCTATGTTAGATCAAGACTATGTCAATGGCAAGACTGTAACTCCCAGTGAGGTCTTCAGGTGAGGTCACCACCGAGGGGAGGGTGAAGTGAGAAGGGGTCCCTTGCCTTGTTGCCCTCCTAATTCCTTGCCCAGGAGCAGCTCTGTTGCTCTGTTCTCACCTGCAGCACAGTGGCCTTGGGGACAACCGGCATGATGTCAGTGCCACCATCAGTCTTCTTCAGAGTCACCTGTTCATCCATGGGCCTTGGCTCTTGGAACTGGAAACGGGATTCTGCCCATATACTCAGCCCTGGCAGTTCACATATCGGAACTGGTAGAGCTGGGGCTCTGGGTCTGGGCAGGTAGCTGGCTGTGGAAAGAGGAACAGATCCAGGGTCCCAATATGATCCCAGGCCCTCGAGTGCTTGGCAGGTCCCCCCGTCCCCTTGATGTATCTTATCACCCACTGTCCTTGGCTCTAACCCCTTGTTCCCTGTTACGTATACTGCTTTCTTTCCTCTCCTCCTTCTGCAGGCTATTTCTATTCTCCGGGGCTACTATTCTCCATTCTTTCTGCTTAGCCCTGTCCTTCCTCTCTTTCCCAAACCTACCCTCCTTAATAATAATAATAATAATAATAATAATAATAATAATCGTTACCACTTACTGAGTGCCCACCATGTACCAGACATATGCTAACCTTTACCCACATCACTTTAAACCTTCATATTGTCCCTATAAACCAGGCATCCCCTTTTACTGTTAAGATAACAGACATAGATTAAGTAACTTGTCCAAGATCAGACTTGGTAGGAGCAGGACTAGTGGCTCTCTACAGTTCCTTCCACCTCTAAGTCCTTGATTCTGTAATAATCCCATGATTCTATATCTGCTGAACCCT
>NW_022591474.1:0-6491 GCF_004348235.1 Phoca vitulina
CCCTGCCGCACCACCTGCAGGACCTCCCCCTGCTGCTGAGAAGTACATCATCACTGATGGTCCCCAGTAGATGGTGGCGTCCATCCATCCTGCTCTTCATGACAGAACAGCATGCCTTTTCTGAGAAGCCCGTTTCACATCTCTTCAGTCTAGCTCGGAATAGGCACTGGAGCCCCCCTTTCAGACTGACTACTGATGAAGAGTACCCTGTCCTCTCAGGACCCCCGTCTAACTCCTCAATCATGTCTTCTGTTTTCTAATAAACTTAGTATTTCCAGCATAGAAATCATGGTCTTTGTGATACTTTCTTTCAGCAGGTTCTGTCTCTCTGTTTTGTCAGGAGACATTCAAAGCAAGATGCAGAATAATCCTCTCCAATTGTTCTCTAAAATACCCTAAGTCTGGGTAGTTTCCTTATTATCCTTGTAAGGGGAATTTATAAGGCACAGTAACCAAGTGAGAAAGGTGGGCACAGCTAAATCTTCATCACACATACAGAGTCAGATGTGCTAACAATCCAGACGTGTCAAAAATCTGAGAAATGTCCTTTAAGAACACCCGGTAAGGAGGCTGCATCTAGGCTGATACTTACATCCCTGGGATGAGGGTTCATTCACTGACCTGACATCTGTTAGCACAGCTTAGAAAACCTGGTATGTTAGAGGTGGAAAGAACCTTAGGCAACATCTGGCCAAACACGTTTGTGAAGCTGAAGAGCAATGAGTAATGAAAGATTAAATAAGTTTCTTACTAATATAATTATAATCACTGATGTTCAGAGAAGACCCAGGAGAGGGGCGCCTGGGTGGCTCAGTCAGTTAAGCAGCTGCCTTCGGCTCAGGTCATGATCCTGGGGTCCTGGGATCAAGCCCCACATCGGGCTCCCTGCTCAGCAGAGAGCCTGCTTCTCCCTCTCCCTCTGCCTGCCACTCTGCCTACTTGTGCTCTCTATCTCTCTGTCAAATAAATAAATAAATAAATAATCTTAAAAAAAAAAGAAAAGACCCAGGAGACCGTAAGGCCCCTGACAGTAAGCCCTTAAGTCAAACACTTCCTCTCAAACACTTCCTCTCAGTATGGTAGGAGACATGTTCTTCTGCCCAGAGGAACTCTTTGGTCTTTTGTGGCCAAGGATAACTGTGGCTTCGGCTAATTCCTTTCTATGTGTTACAGATCTGGTAGTTATTTTGAATGTTATTCACAGTGTCAACTCTTGTGGGTACTGAATTGACACTGGCTCTCAAGGGCTGCCCATCTTTTTGCTCAGGAATTGGGCAATAATGGCATTTTCTAAGCAAATTAATCACTGTCAGTCTACACATTGTTTGTTGCACATCTACTATGAGTAAGACACTGAGTTGACCACCCTGAGGAAATATGAACAAATAAAGAGGGCTCTTGCTTCAAAGAGGTTATAATGTATTTAGGGAGATGAGGTATAAATAAGAAAAAAGTCAAATAGTACATAATGTAAGCAATATAAATATAAAAGAAATGCCACAAGTAGTTAAAAATAGTTGAAGATTGTAAATCTACTAGGAAACATGATGCAATTGTCTTGTCATATATTTAAGTTACAAATAAATAAGCTGTAAAATATTCACTATTTTGTGAGGAAAAATGTATTGTGTGTTTGTGTTTATGCCTAAAAATTATCTAAAACATTATGCAACAAAATCTAAGAGTAATTGGGGATAATATTCAGTTTCTTCTTTGTATTTTTCTTAATTACATAATTTTAAAATGAACATATATTTTCTTTTTAATGGAATGTACTGTCTAAAACCTGTATCTATTTTGGGAAAAATATTTAAACCTTTCTCATGATTATGCCCTGCTCTTAAAAACCTATCAGAGTCTAAATGGATTTAAAGCAGATAATTAGCAGCTATTTGTACTCGTAAGAAGTATTTTATTATATATAGAGGAGAATACCACTTATGGTGGACTTTCTGATATCTTTAAACTCTGATTAAATTATTAAACACGGATTTGTATTTTAACTCTTCAGGATCATCTCAACTGCATAAAATAAGGTGGCAATTTGATATGTCCCAATTAAGAATTTTTAAAAATTGTTAGCAGTTTCAAATAACAGGTATAATTATTTTTGTCCATTTGAATAGACAATTGAGAATTAAGAACACAAGACAATATTTTCCATGTTAAAATTTGTTCATGATGTTATTGTTGAATGTTAGCATTAAATAAAGACCTAGCATTAGTAATACAAAATATGTTGCCCCTCACCACCAGGAGTCTGTCTAAATCAGTTTTAAGGCTTTTTTAACAGACGTTTTTCTGAGACCTCACTTTGTGTTGCATGGACTGTGGGGTTCTCAGTACGGTTCAGGTCACTATCCACAATTCTGACACACATTCTTCTTGTAGGTTCTACAACAATAACCTAACTCCCCTTTCCAAAAAATTGGTGTTAAAAAGATGGAGCTCTATATCTTCCTTCCAGGCATTTTTATTTTATTTCATGCTATTAATGAAACTCTCCAATGGATAATCTTATTTACTATATATTCTGTGGTAACTTAGCAAAGAGCTGGCCATTTGTCATATCAAATATGTTCATCTTTATTCTAAATTCAAAACTTAGAGTTTATAAGGCACCCACAGAAAATGACTTTTAAAAATATATTTTGTCAATTATGCCTCAATAAAGCTGACAAAAAATGAAATCCCACACGAAAAAAAAAAAAATATATATATATATATATTTAGTAAACACAAAACAGTTGCTAAGTGCCAGGCACTGTTCTTAGTGCTTGACAAATAATAGCTTATTTAATGTCACAACAACCTGGGTGTGTCCTATCATTAGCCCTCATGGCCCAAGCACACACAGCCAGTAAGTGGTCAAGTTTTCAGTGAAGGTTACCTAGTTTTAGGATAAGTGGCATTAAAAAATGCTGTGTGGCTTGCCACCAATGTCAAATCACAGAGTTCTGTGGCATAAATTACTGAAATATGACCCATATTTTCTCTGCCTGGAGATGAAGTTGTTTTTTTTTAATTTTATTTATTTGTCAGAGGGAGAGAGAGCACAAGCACGGGGCGCGGCAGGCAGAGGGAGAAGCAGGCCCCCTGCTGAGCAAGGAGCCCAATGCGGGACTCAATCCCAGGACCCTGGGATCATGACCTGAGCCGAAAGCAGATGCTTAACTGACTGAGCCACCCAGGCGTCCCTGGAGATGAAGTTTAAATATGGGTTAGGGATGAGCATCTTAGACTGAGTAATACTAGAACTGCTTACTGAGAGACTCATGGACCCTCTTTGTGGATCTTTACAAGGGGGAAAAAAATCTCTTTGGAATGATTTTGGATCAAAAGTGTTTAGAGTAATTAGTCTTGTTAACTTAAGGTTTTATGTATCTTCCAAAGAGGCCCCCTTTGCATAAAATGTGATCATCATGAAAACCCCCAACAACATGAAAAATTATGAGACAATGTGCCTTGAAAAGAGCTAAGCACAAGCAACAAAAGCAAAAATCAGTAAGTGGGACTACATTAAACTAAAAAGCTTCTGCACAGCAAAAGAAACAATGCACAAAATGAAAAGGTAATCTACCAAATGGGAGAAAACTTTTGCAAACCAAATATATATCTGATAAGGGGTTAATATCCGGAATATATAAGGAACTCCTACAACTCAATAGCAAAAACAAACAAAAAGCAAAGCAAACAAAAAAATTTGAAAAATGGGCAGAATATTACTCAGCCATGAGAAAGGATGAATACCCACCATTTGCATTGACATGGATGGAACTGGAGGGGATTATGCTAAGTGAAATAAGTCAAGCAGAGAAAGACAATTATCATATGGTTTCACTCATATGTGGAACATAAGGAATAGCATGGAGGACCATAGGGGAAGGAAGGGAAAAATGAAGAGGGGAGAAATCAGAGGGGGAGACGAACCATGAGAGACTCTGGACTCCGGGGAAAAAAACTGAGGATTTCAGAGGGGAGGTGGGTGGGGGGATGGGTTAGCCCAGTGATGGGTATTAAGGAAGGCACATGTTGTGATGAGCACTGGGTGTTATAAACAACTAATGAATCATTGAACACTACACCAAACTGTTGGCTAACCGAACATAATAAAAAAACAAAAGGAAAAGAAAAAGGGCCAGAGGACCTGAATAGACGTTTTCCCAAAGAAGACATACAGAGACCAACACGGTGTCCAATATCAGTAATTATCAGGGAAATGCAAATCAAAACCACAATGAGATATCACCTCACACCTGTTAGAATGACTAGTATAACAAGATAAGATATAATAAATGCTAGTGAGGATGTGGAGAAAAGAGAACCTTCCTTGGTGCACTGTTGGTGAGAATATAGGCTGGTACAACTACTGTGGAAAATGGTATGGAGACTCCTCAAAAAATTAAAAATAGAACTACCATATGACCCAGGCAATCCCACTTCTGGGTATATATCTGAAGGAGACAAAAATCACAATCTCAAAGAGATATCTGTACTCCCACGTTCATTACAGCATTATTCACAAGAGCCAAGGCACTGAAGCAATCTAAATGTCCAATGATAGATGAATGCATAAAGAAAATGAGATATATGCATACACACACACACATATGGCATATATATATGAATAGCATATATATATGATGTGTGTGTATATTCCAAGAGAAGTCTTGGAATAACTGTGTTTTGTAAATACATAATGAAGTATTACTGAGCCATAAAAAAGAATGAAACCTCATCATTTGTAACAACATGGATGGACCTTGAGGGCACTATGCTAAGTGGAGTAAGTCAGAGAAAGGCAAATAATGTATGATCTCACATGTGGAATCAAAAACATCGAATTCAGAGAAACAGAGAGCAGAAAGGTGGTTGTCAGGGGGTGAGGGTAGGAGAAATAGGTAGATTTTGGTCAAATGATACAAACTTTCAGTTACAAGATGAATACCAGGGACCTAATGTACAGCATGGTGACCACAGTTAACAATACCATATTGTACATTTGAAAGTTGTTATGAGAGTAAAGTTTTAATCTCCTCACCATAAAAATAATAACAACAAAATCATAATTATGTAGGGTAGGGTGAAGGATGTGTTGACTAACTTTATAATGGTAAGCATTTTGCAATATACACATGCATCAAATCATCACAATGTACACTTTAAGCTTACAGAATTTTATATATCACTTTTGTCTCAATAAAGCTGGGAAAAAGAAAAAGAACAAAAAAGAGCAGAATACATGAGTTTTTAATCTTGGCTCTGGTTACTGCTTTGAAAAAAATCATGTGTGTCCATGGACAAGAGAAAGAACATGAAATGTGAGAGAGTCAAAGGTCTTCATTGATGAGACCACGCTTCATTCCTCCCTCTTCTGTTTCCCCAATTATGACTATATGTTCAGTCAGTTTACATTCCTTTTAAGTTTTGAAATTATGTTTAAAATTCCATGGGGATTTGGGGAGCTTTAGCTCCTGGGGCTTGAGGCACATTCTTTTGAATGATGGGAATGATCCTAAAGTGACCCCCCCAAATCCTATCTGGTAAATAATAAGAAGGGAAAAGCTGAAAAGTAATGAGACTTCTTCCCCCATGCAAATCTCCAAGAGCCTCTGACAACCCTTCCCAAGAAGCAGTGTCATCACAGAATAGCTGTGCAGCCTCCTACATACCTCCTCTGATCAATGTATTGTCTATGTCTGCAGTGCTGGTTGAAAAACCTCCATCTTGTCACTTAGTCATAGTGCCCATGTCAAGTATATTAAGAAAAAATTTCCCGTTGCACAATTCTTTATCATACACACAAGAAAGGCAAATATAAAAAATGTCATGTCTCAGAGATAAATATCAACATTCTGTGGCCAGAAGGACCATAGTTGCTCAAACTTGAGCTAGAGAAAAGAAAGGGGAAAAAATGAAACGTGGCTGTGGATATTTTATTCCAATACTTACCTGGTTTACCAAAATAACCTTTAGCTTTCCCATACAAGTTATCTGAGCTGCAGTCTTATTCAAGGTACATGCATTCTATTGTATCAAGTGATATGTCAATAAAGTTCCAAGGAGTCCACACCCAAGGATATGTCTAATACCTGTTTGATTCAGGGCATCTCCTGGGGGTCAAGTACAGGATCCAGTCACTGATCTAGAAACCCCTATATGTTTAATTTCTTTTAAAACTTGCAGTTCCTTTAGGACCATTTTCCCCAAGATTCATCGGTGCTATCTACCCAAAATAAACATCAAGAGCTGCTATCATCTCAAATGACTGTGGTGCTTAGATTTTGATGATGAACAGCATGAATGTATCCATATTTAGGAATGCAACAAGAGTTCTTTAATGAGATCATGAGTATGTCACAAGCAATGCAATCATTAGTCAGAACAAAATTCTACTTAATTGGCCAAAAGATAAATGGTGTGGGCGGGTGGTCAGCAGCAGCTGGCCAGGGTATATAAAGGCCCCAGAGCCCGACAAAGACATTCACACC
>NW_022591475.1:0-6489 GCF_004348235.1 Phoca vitulina
AGTTGAGAGTCCATATCTGGGCTCTCTATTCTGTTCCATTGGTCTATATGTCTGTTTTTGTGCCTGTACCATGCTGTCTTGGTGATCACAGCTTTGTAATATAGCTTGAAATCGGGCAACGTGACGCCCCCAGCTTTGTTTTTCTTTTTCAACATCTCCTTGGTGATTCGGGGTCTTTTCTGATTCCATACAAATTTTAGGATTGTTTGTTCCAGCATTTTGAAAAATGTCTTTGGAATTTTGATCAGGATGGCATTGAAGGTATACATTGTTCTGGGTAGCATAGACATTTTAACACTGTTTATTCTTCTGACCCATGAGCATGGAAGGTTTTTCCATCTTTTTGTATCTTCTTTAATTTCTTTAATGAGTGTTCTGTAGTTCCTAGAGTATAAATCCTTTACCTCTTTGGTTAGGTTTATTCCGAGGTATCTTATGGTTTTTGGTGCTATTGTAAATGGAATCGTTTCTCTAATTTCTCTTTCTACAGTTGCGTTGTTAGTGTATAAGAAAACAACTGATTTCTGTGCATTGATTTAGTATCCTGCCACATTACTGAATTGCTATATGTGTTCTAGAAATTTGGGGATGGAGTCTTTCAGATTTTCCACATAAAGTATCATGTCATCTGCGAAAATAGAGAGTTTGACTTTTCTTTGCCAATTTGAATACCTTAGATTTCTTTTTGTTCTCTGATTGCTGTTGTTAGACTTCTAGTACTATGTTGAACAATAGTGGTGAGAGTGGGCATCCTTGACGTGTTCCTGATCTTAAGGGAGATGCTCTCAGCTTTTCCCCATTGAGGATGATATTCACTGTGGTTTTTTCATACATGGATTTATGAGCTTGAGGAATGTTCCCTCTATCCCTACACTCTGAAGAGTTTTAATCAGGAAAGGATGTTGTATTTTGTCAAATGCTTTTCCTGCATCAATTGAGAGGACTATATGGTTCTTCTCTCTCCTCTTATTAATGTGCTCTATCACATTGATTGATTTGTGAATGTTGAACCACCATTGCATCCCGGGGATAAATCCCACTTGGTCGTGGTGGATGATCCTTTTAATGTATTGTTGGATCCTATTAGCTGGATTTTGTTGAGGATTTTGGAATCCATATTCAATAGGGATATCGGTCTGAAACTCTCCTTTTTGATGGGGTCTTTGTCTGGTTTGGGGATTAAGGTAATGCTGGCTTCATAGAATGAGTTTGGAAGCTTTCCTTCTGTTTCTATTTTTTGAAGCAGCTTCAGTAAAATAGGTATTATTTCTTCCTTGAATGTTTGGTAAAATTCCTCAGGGAATCCATCAGGCCCTGGACGCTTGGTTTTTGGGAGGTTTTTGATCACTGCTTCAATCTTGTTACTGGTTACTGGCCTATTCAGGTTTTCAATTTCTTCTTGTTTATCTCTTGGCAGCTTATAGGTTTCCAGGAAGGCCTCCATTTCATCCAGATTGCTCAGTTTACTGGCATATAGTTCTTGATAATAATTTCTAATAATTGTTTCTATTTCCTTGGTGTTAGTCATGATCTCTCCTCTTTCATTCATAATTTTATTAATTTGGGTCCTTTCTCTTTTCTTTTGGATAAGTCTGGCCAGTGGTTTATCGATCTTATTAATTCATTCAAAGAACCAGCCTCTAGTTTCATTGATCTGATCTACTGTGTTTCTGGTTTCTAATTCATTGATCTCTGCTCTAATCTTAAATATTTCTCTTCTAATGCATGGCTCAGGCATCGTTTGTTGCTTTTTCTCTAGTTCCTTAAAGTGTAGAGTTACTTGGTGAATTCGGGATTTTTCTATTTTTTTTCAGTGAGGCTTGGATGACTATGTGTTTCCCCCTTAGGATCGCCTTTGCAGTATCCCATAGGGTTTGGACCGATGTGTTTTCATTCTCATTGATTTCCATGAATTGTTTAAATTCTTCTTTGATTTTCTGCTTGACCCAAACATTCTTGAGCAGAGTGGTCTTTAGCTTCCAAGTGTTTGAATTTCTGCCAATTTTTCTCTTTGATTGAGTTCCAGTTTTAAAGCACTGTGGTCTGCGAATATGCAGGGAATAATTTCAGTCTTTTGGTATCGGTTGAGACCTGATTTGTGACCCAGTATGTGGTCTATTCTGGAGAAAGTTCCATGTGTGCTCGAGAAGAATGAGTATTCTGTTGTTTTAGGGTGGAATGTTCTGTATATATCTATGAGGTCCATCTGGTCCAGTGTGTCATTCAAAGCTCTTGTTTCTTTGTTGATTTTCTGCTTAGATGATCTGTCTATTGCTGAGAGTGGAGTATTGAGGTCTCCTACAATTGACATATTGTTATCAGTATGACTCTATTTTGGTGGACAGTTGGCTTATGTAGATGGCTGCTCCCATGATGGGGGCATAGATATTTAAAATTGTTCGATCTTCTTGTTGGATAGACCCCTTAAGAATGATATAGTGTCCTTCTCTGTCTCTAACTACAGTCTTTAGCTTAAAATCTAATTTTTCTGATATAAGAATTCCTACCCCTGCTTTCTTTTGAGGTCTGCTGGCATGGAAGCTGGGTCTCCATCCCTTCACTTTCAGTCTGGATGTATCTTTAGGTTCAAAATGAGTCTCTTGTAGACAGCATATGGATGGTTCCTGTCTTTTTATCCAATCTGCAACCCTGTGCCATTTTATGGGAGCATTTAGGCCATTCACGTTGAGAGTGTATATTGAAAGATATGAATTAATTGTCATGTTGGTTGTGAAGAAGTTGTTTTTAGGGGGGGCGGAGCAAGATGGCATAGGAGTAGGAGACCTGGATTTCGTCTGGTCTCAGGAATTCAGCTGGATAGGGATCAAACCATTCTGAACACCTACAAACACAACAGGAGATCAAAGAAAGAATAGCAACAACTCTCTGAACAGAAAAGCGACCACTTTCTGGAAGGTAGGACGTGCGGAGAAGTGAATCAGAGGTGATATTCGGGAGGATAGACGGCAGGGGAGGGCACCTTCATCAGCCACTTCTGGCAAGTGATAGCGCCGCGGAGCACAAAATCGGAACTTTTAGAAGTCGGCTCCGCTGAGGGAGGTCACCCCGGTGGCTAAGCTGAGGGTGGAATCCTCGCAGGACAGTGTGGTATCAGGACCCTCGGGGTCACAGAAAGACCGGGGGTGCCTGAGTGTGGCAGAGCTCCCGGGTATCGGAGCAGGGAAGCCAGCTGCAGAGACGGAGCCAGGCGCGGGCTCTCAACTCGGGGTTGCCATACACCGTGATCCACGGCACAGTCGGGCCCCTGCTCCTCCAGCAGGGACCCAACAAGTGGCAGATCCGGGGAGACTCCCCTTCCTCCCGCAGGGAAGAGCGGCGCGGGAGCACACCACAGGGATCTGCTGGGTTTGGAGACTCCACACCGAGTCGGGTGCCAGAGATAGAAACACTCGGTCACAGGCCGGGTGAGCACGGAGTGTGGCCAGAGACCAGGGAGACGGGAGTGACTGACTGCTTTTCTCTGGGGGCTCACTGAGGAGCGGGCCCTGATTTCTCAGCTCCTCTGGGGCGGAGATTGGGAGGCCACAGTTTTCACTCTCAACCTCCAAAGCTGTACGGAAAGCTTGCAGGGAACAAAAGCTCCCGAGGGCAAACCCAAGCAGATTACTTAGCCCGGACCGGGCAAGGGCGGGGCAATTCTGCCTCTGGCAAAGACATTTGGGAACCACGGCAACAGGCCCCTCCCCAAGAAGATCAGCGAGAACAGCCAGCCAAGACCAAGTTTACCGATCAATGAGAATGGCAGAACTCCAGCACTAGGATAATACTGCACATAGAATCCATGGCTTTTTTACCATGATTCTTTAGTCTATCAAAGTTAATTTTTTTTAACTTTTTAAAAAAAAATTTTCCTTTTCCCTTTTTCAACCAACATCTTATCAATCCCTTTTTTAAAAAAACATTTTTATTTTTCATTTTTAGAGTCATATTCCATCCCTTCATAGTAGTTACCCATATTTTTGGCATATATATATAAGTTGTTCTCGCTTTAAAACTTTGAGATAGTTTCTTCTAACAGATCAAAATATACCCTCAATCTCTAGTGTATGTTTTTCTCCTACTCTCCTGCTTGATCACATTCTCTCCCTGTGTCTTTTTTTTTTAAATCCTCTTTTCTTTTTTCAAACAACTTCTTAACAATTCCTTTTATAAATTTTTTTATAATTTTTATCTTTACAGTCATATTACATCCCTTCATCATATCAACCCTTATTTTTGTACATATATGTTTTTCTTTCTTTAAAACTTTGGGAGGCGCTTTCTTCTAACAGACCAAAATACACACAAAATCTAGTGGTGGCACTGATCTATGTACCAGCCTGATCATATTTGATCATATCCTGTTTTTTTTGTTTTGTTTTGTTCTGTTTTTGTTTGTTTTTATCTTTATCTTTTTATTTTCTTTTTCTTTTTCTTTTTTCTCTCTTTCCCTTTCTTTTCCCCCTGCTTCAGGTCTTTTCTGATTTGTTTAGAGTATATTTTCTGGGGACGTTGTTACCCTGTTAGCATTTTGTTTTCTCATTAATCTATTCTCCTCTGGACAAAATGACAAGACGGAAAAAATCACCACAACAAAAAGAACAAGAGGTAGTACCGACTGCCAGGAACCTACTCAATACAGACATTAGTACGATGTCGTATCTAGAGTTCAGAATCATCACTTTAAAGGTACTAGCTGGGCTTGAAAAAAGCATGGAAGTTATTAGAGAAATGCTTTCTGGGGAAATAAAAGAACTAAAATCTAACCAAGTCAAAATCAAAAAGGCTATCAATGAGGTGCAATCAAAAATGGGGGCACTAACTGCTAAGATAAATGAGGCAGAAGAGGGAATCAGTGATATAGAGGACCAAATGATGGAAAATAAAGAAGCAGAGAAAAAGAGAGATAAACAACTACTGGATCACGAGGGCAGAATTTGAGCGATAAGTGATACCATAAGACAAAGCAACATTAGAATAATTGGGATCCCAGAAGAAGAAGAAAGAGAGAGGGGGCAGAAGGTATATTGGAGCAAAGTATAGCAGAGAACTTCCCTAATTTGGGGAAGGAAATAGGCATCAAAATCCAGGAAGCACAGAGAGCCCCTCTCAAAATCAATAAAAATAGGTCAACACCCCGACATCTAATAGTAAAACTTACAAGTCTCAGAGACAAAGAGAAAATCCTGAAAGCATCTCAGGAGAAGAGATATGTAACCTACAATGGTAGAAACATTAGATTGGCAACAGACCTATCCACAGAGACCTGGCAGGCCAGAAAAGGACTGGCATGATATATTCAGAGCACTAAATGAGAAAAATATGCAGCCACGAATACTATATCCAGCTAGGCTGTCATTGAAAATAGAAGGAGAGATAAAAAGCTTCCAGGACAAACAAAAACTAAAGGAATTTGCAAACACAAAACCAGCCCTACAAGAAATATTGAAAGGAGTCCTCTAAGCAAAGAGAGAGCCTAAAAGCAACAGAGACCAGAAAGGAACAGAGACAATATACAGTAACAGTCATCATACAGGCAATACAATGGCACAAAATTCATATCTTTCAATAGTTACCCTGAATGTAAATGGGCTAAATGCCCCAATCAAAAGACACAGGCTATCAGATTGGATTAAAAAACAAGACCCATCGGTATGCTGTCTACAAGAGACTCATTTTAGACCCAAAGACACCCCAGATTGAAAATGAGGGGGTGGAAAACCATTTACCATGCTAATGGACACCAAAAGAAAGCTGGGGTGGCAATCCTTGTATCAGACAAATTAGATTTTAAACCAAAGACTGTAATAAGAGATGAGGAAGGACACTATATCCTACATAAAGGGTCTATCCAACAAGAAGATCTAACAATTTTAAATATCTATGCCCCTAACGTGGGAGCAGCCAATTATATAAGGCAATTAATAACAAAGGCAAAGAAACACATTGAAAACAATACAATAATAGTGGGGGACTTTAACACCCCCCCTCACTGAAATGGACAGATCATCTAAGCAAAAGATCAACAAGGTAATAAAGACTTTAAATGACACACTGGACCAAATGGACTTCACAGACATATTCAGTATGTTCCATCTCAAAGCAACGGAATACACATTCTTCTCTAGTTCCCATGGAACATTCTCCAGAATCGATCACATCCAAGGTCACAAATCAGGTCTCAACCAGTACCAAAAGATGGGGATCATTCCCTGTCTATTTTCAGACCACAGTGCTTTGAAACTAGAACTCAATCACAAGAGGAAAGTCGGAAAGAACTCAAATACATGGAGGCTAAAGAGCATCCTACTAAAGAATCAATGGGTCAATCAGGAAATTAAAGAAGAATTTAAAAAATTCATGGAAACCAATGAAAATGAAAACACAACTGTTCAAAATCTTGGGATGCAGCAAAGGCAGTCCTAAGAGGAAAGTATATAGAAATACAAGCCTTTCTCAAGAAACAAGAAAGGTCTCAAGTACACAACC
>NW_022591476.1:0-6487 GCF_004348235.1 Phoca vitulina
CACACACACACACACACACACACACACAAGCTCACAGGAGTTAGAATCCCCCAGAGGGGTGTCCAGCTGGGCCTGGCGTTCCCTTAATTTCCGATGATGGAGGAGGCCAGAGGGGGCCAGAGTGGGGCCAGAGTGGGGCTACCACTGCCCAATGCGGTGAGAGCCAAGCTCGGGAAAAAGCCCTGGGGACACCAACATTTAAGGTATGAGCAGGAGTTCCTGACAGGGACCAATTTAGAAAAACCACCGAGTGCCACTTCCCTCTTCAAGAAAGGAGGCGTTCACCTGAACGCAGTGCCAGAGGCAGGGGGGATGACCCTCGCTCACTCCCAGAAGCGGAATTTGGAATGATTCAACGGAGCGTTCACTCCCGACTCCACACCCGAATGAGGGATCATTACCACAGGACGACCATTGTGACACCGGCAGCTTAAAAGAAGCGTCCTCCCTGCTAAGGGCAGTTGTGCCCTTCCTTGTGGCCTCGTCAGTAAATCATTCCAAAGCCCACTGGGAAGAGGATAAAATGAGTGTATAAGTTCACATAACATCCACGGATATTTCACCAGGACCGGAAAACTTACATGTTTTCAGTATCATAACATCAGAGGAAATATGGAAAGAAGGATCCAGAGGGAAGGTGCCTGTGTTGGGTGCATGGACCTATGCTTTTCTGCTTTTCTTACTGTCCAGCGAAACAGCAGGAAGAACCTGGCACAGCAGAAGGAGAAAGTTTTCTCCCCCAGAGGCTGAGCCCCTTCTCCCCACTCTGGGGCTCCCAGCCCCCTTGTGGCCATGGGGCCCCTCTTGCCGGTTGAGTCAGGGAGTGTGCTGTCTTTCTTAGGGGTGTCCTGAAAGATCCCAACCAACTGAGCCTTGAAGAAGAGAGTCTGGTGGACCCCTCGCAGGTGTGGGATGCAAGCAGTCACCTGCGTTCCCCAGAGCAACGTCCCACCGGCCTCCAGTGACTGTGGAGGGGAAGGGGTGCCAGGGGGTTCGGCTGCTCAAAGGACAACATGTCTCTCCTCAGACTTGACTCTCATGGTCTAATGAAACCCTGTGGGGACCCCCAGTCCATGACCTGGGACTTATCGGAGTTTTCCCTCTTGCTGTTCACTCTAGCTCAAGCCATTTGTTGTTTTCTTCACTCTGACTCGGGGAAGAAGGAAGATACTTTAAGACAAACAAAAAAAACAAAAACAAATTTTTTTTAAACTTTGAATTTCACGCAAATTGAGTATTAAACTTCCAGAAGGATTCAGTGCTGCTGGAATCACACAGACCTCCCTCTTGGGCTTTCGTAGTCCCTCCCTTTGAATTTTCTACATGCATATACCACAAAAGACAGAGATTCGAGGTGGCACTGACCTGGCTCGGCATCCTGAAAGGAATGACTTTCTCTGTTCCAGCAGGCCTGGGGAGCATTGCTGGGGGCCCAGAGGCAGCTGCCAGAGCCCCCAGTGCACAAGCCAAGGGTGGTCGTCAAAATCAGGGTAAGCGCCTTTATAAACCACATGCATTGTCCTTGGGTGGAGAAGCCGAGAGCTGGAGGATGTCACTAGCACCCTCTTCTCAGCTGCAGTGGATCCTTAATCCCCTGGGACACAGCTTCAAAGGCCCTCCCCCTCCCCCCCGCCCGCCCAGTAGAATGCTGGCCCGAAACCAGGCTCATTTCCCACCAGTCCACTGTCGCCCACTTGGATGGGCACGTGTGCAGGGAAGACACACGTCATGTCGGTCGGTCATCTGGTAAGCCCGGCTGGCCTTCATCAGCAACCTACCCCCTCAGCGGACTGTCACCCTCTCTCCCCAGCTCTCTTTAGAGCTACTGGCTACTGTCGAAAGCTACAGATGATTGTTCTGAGCTATATTTTTACAAATTTAACCCAATGCCAAGTGAATTTGAATTTGTTTTCAGACTTATCCTTCATCCACAATTAAATCCAAGGGTATTCACGCTGTGTGATATTAAAGGACTATACTGGTGACTGGTAGGTACTGAGCAGGGATGTTTGTAAAAACAAAAGGTGGGGGTGGGGGATAGGTAGACTCTAACACCCGGGCCGTTTCTTTCCCTTCACTCATGTACGCTGTTCCTAAGCAGGTTAGCTGCCTACTGAGTGCCAGCATGCAGTGTGGACGGAGTCACTAGCTGTGGCCAGAGTCAGGGTGGCAGCGTCTTTACTGGGTGCCCCGCCTGAAATGACACATGCCTTCCTGGAGAGGGCGCTGTGTCCTTCATTCCCACCCCCATCAGCTGGAGGAGGGGCGCCCTTGGCTGGTGCTTGGGGTCAGAATGCGTGATCACAGAAACAGGAAAAAGACTCCAAGCTAGGAAATGCTATTTGGGGTACGGAGAACGGCCCTCACCTACCAGAACAGTCCTGTTCCTAAACAAGAGAAGGAGTCGGTTGGTCCAAACCGTAGGCTACACATGTCACAATTGTTTTTGACCCTCAATAGCTTTTGTACTCATCTAAAATATTCAAGTTACCCCTTTCACATTTGGGTCATTCACAGAGCTCCTCTCATTCTGGGTTCCTGCTAACTATGCACAACATCTCAGAGGATGGCATACAAAACTATTTTTCTAACTGTAGTACAGGTAATTTGGGGGTGGGGGAGGCTTGGGATATACTAAATGTGGCAAATGACTTCCTTCCACCTTGAGGGATGAAAGGGAAACTATGCACTTGAATTTTAATTCACCAATGGATAGCTCGTGCCAGAAAGAACACACATCAAATAGCCAAAAAAGCAAAATCGATCATTTGCTTAGTTTGGGGGCTCACTGTAGGGGGGAGTTACCTTGTCTAGAACACAGATACCTGCGACTAGAATGTGAGCTGAGTTCTTGGCAATCAGATCTTATTAGCCCTTTGAAATGTCCTGGGCAGCACAATGCCCAGGTCCACATGGTTAATGTAAGTATAATTAAGTAGTGAAATGGTATGGTATATACCTATATGCCGATAGTGTATACCTGTATGTGTGGGATTTGCTAATATAACCATTCCAATAAAAACCTATTGAAAAAGCTCCTTTGGCCACGTGGTAATCTGTATCCTAGGGCCCCCTTGGTTGAAGTGACAGAAACCCCAACCCAAACTGCCTTGAGCAAAAGGGGAACTTAGTGGCTCCCGAAAGCTAAAATGCCAGGGGCTATGCTCGTGTCCCTTGTGGCATGGGTTGGCCCTCAAACACGGACACCGGGTCACACATCCTAGCTATGCTTCCTCCGGGGAAGCTCCAGGATCAGGCTTAGGGTGGCGGTAGCCCCATCAGCACGGGAGCTGGTCTCCTTCCCCAGGAGGTAACCCAGACCAGAATGGGCATCTCTCTGAGCCTGACTGGCTTGGTTGGAGGCCCGTGGCTATCTCGCTGAACCAGCCACTGTGGTCACAGAGATAGTGTGTGCCAGTAGCCAAGGCCAGCATGGGCTTCACTTCTGCAGCCATGGAGTGAATGTGGCTTCCCCTGAAAGACAGGAGCTGAGAGTTCTAAAGGTGTGGTTTCCTCAACAAAATCGTGATGCTGCACAGGAAGAAGTGGATGTGGGGACAAAGGCAGCAAATGCCAACATGTGTAGAAAAGAGTTAGTACCCAAAAAGGTCTGGACATTAGTACCACTTCTGCCACTTACTAGTATGAACTCGGCAAATAATTTCTTCTGTCTGGATTTCAGTTGTATTGTCTCTCACATAAGGCTCATAAAATACCTCGTAGGGTTAACACGTGGAGATTAGATTTTAAAGAATGTAAGAAGAAGGCTTAATATCATTTAGCTAGTAACAGTCTAGTGTTTAGAATATATATGGGGCACCTGGCTGGCTCAGTCAGTTGGGCGTCTGCCTTCAGCTCAGGTCACGATCCCGGAATCTCAGGATCGGGCCCCACGCTGGGCTCCCTGCTCAGTGGGGAGTCTGCTTCTCCCTCTCTCTCTGTCCCTCACCCCTGCTCGAGTCTGCTTCTCCTTCTGCTCCTTACCCCACTTATGCTCTCTCTCAAATAAATGAAGAAAATCTTTTTTAAAAAAATAGAATATATAAATAACTCTTACAATTTAACAATAAAAAAGACACCCCAATCGAAAAATGGGCAAAGCATACGAATAGGCATTTCTCCATTGAAGATATGCAAATGACCATCAAGCACGTGGAAAGATACCCAACATCATAAGTCATTAGGGAAAGGCAGATCCAAACCAAATGAGATACTGCTTCATACCCACTAAGGTGGCTATGATAAAAAAGACAGACGATAACAAATGTGGAGATACGAGAAACTGCAGCCCTCACACATCACTGGTGGGAATGTGAAATGGTGCAGCTGCTTTGGAGAACAGTTTGGTGGTTTCTCAAAAAGTTAAACATAGGGGCGCCTGGGTGGCTCAGTTGGTTAAGCATCCGACTCTTGATCTCAGCTCAGATCTTGATCCCAGGGTCGTGAGTTCAAGCCCCACGTTGGGCTCCACACTAGACATGGAACGTACTTAAAAAAAAAAAAAAAAAGTTACACAGCCTTACCATAGGACCCAGCAGTTCCTCTCCTAGAAATGTATCCAAGAGAACTGAAAACACGTCCCCACAAAACTGATGTTCACCGCAGCATTATTCATAATCGCCAAAAAGGGGAAACAACCTGAATGTCCAACTGATGAATGGCTAAACAAAATAGGGCGTATTTCTACAATGGAATATTACTCAGCCATAAAAAGGAATGAAGGATTGATACCTGCTACAACATGAACCTTGAATACATTCCAGTAAGTGGAAGAAGCCAGACACAAAGGCCACATAGTGCGTATGATTTCATTTATACAAAATGTCCAGAATGGGCAAATCCGGAGGGACAGAAATAGATTAGTGGTTGACGGGTGCGGAGGCAGTTGGGGAATGGGGACTGATTGCTAATAGGTAAGAGACTTCTTTTTGGAGTGATGGAAATGTTCTGGAATTAGTGGTAATAATTGCAACAACTATGTGAATATACTAATACTGAATTGTGCACTTTAAAAGGATGTCTTTTATGGAACATGAATTATATCTTAGAAGAAGGGGAAAAATGAAGTAGGCTTAGCACAGCCTAAGTGCTCAATAAATGTTTGTTCCTTTCCTTCTTATAAAGCAAAGTTATCAAAAGGTGGTCTCCACGTCAGCAGCATCAGCATCACCTAGGAACTTGTTAGAAATGCAAACCCTCTGAGGTGGGGCCCAGCAAAGTGTGTTTTAACAAGCCTTGCAGGTGATTCTGATACATGCTCAAGCTTGAGAAGGAACAAAATAACCCTTTACCACCTCCCAGGGTGTTAACAAGTACTCCAGATTCCTGAGGGTAGCTGACTCCCCAGAGAGCACATTATCAGTTTCAGCTTCCAAGGCCTTAGAGAAAAATGGCCTCTGCATGTTGATTCAGTCTCACCCAAGATTTCAGAAGACTTTTGATCACTCTGGCTGTCAGCCATGAAAATTGCCTACTTTACATCTATCATCTATCATACTGGATTCTTAAAGGCCAGTGACAGAAACCCAACTGTTTGGGTTAAGCCAGCTTAAGCCTCCCGGGATGATCCCAAAGTGCTCCCTTCCCTCTGCCCTCCTGCGGGGTCCTGGCGGGCTCAGGCCAGCAGCATGATCCTGCCACCCAACAGGCCCTGGACATTCTGGACGGCCCCAGATGTAGATCACAGCTCCCCCTTTCCCTCAAAAGGGTCAGTGTTTGAACTGTGAGGGGGTCAACCCCTACAGGCCAGCCCTGGGAGAGCAGGGGCGTCTGGGTGGCTCAGTTGGTTAAGCGACTGCCTTCGGCTCAGGTCATGATCCTGGAGTCCCGGGATCGAGTCCCACATCGGGCTCCCTGCTCGGCAGGGAGTCTGCTTCTCCCTCTCCCGCTCCCCCCTCCTGTGCGCTCTCTCAAATAAATAAAAACAAAAATCTAAAAAAAAAAAAAAGGTCAGTGTTTGAACGGTGAGGGGGTCAACCCCTACAGGCCGGCCCTGGGAGAGCAGGGACCCCCCCCATCCCCTGCCCAGGGGGCTGCTGCCCATGCCTATGCAGAAAACCCCAATGTCCCAGGGCCAGCCCTGTCCCTGAACCCTAGACCAGCAAGCCCCAGTGTCCCCATCTGTCAGGTATGTGGACCGCAGGATTTCTGAGGATCCTGCCAGCTTCGGGGCTCCCGGAGGTTCTCCTAGCCTCAGGCCCCTGTGTCCGAATTCTGAGAATGACGACAATCGTCTCTAGCCCTCTCCAGCCGCCCTTTGCCAAGTTAACACGCCCTGGGGTGCCCAGCACAATCCGCCGAAAGTGTTTTTTGCAAACGCTGTTTCTTTTTTCTTTTTTTTTTTTTTTTACATTTCCTCCCTCCCCCACAAAACACTCTCACAAAACGCCAGGGGCCCGGCTCTCCGCACGACCAGCTCCTCTGGCCTGGGCACTCGGCCATTCTGGCCAGGGGCCCGCGTCCCCGGGGCTGGCCCGTCGCTCCTAGA
>NW_022591477.1:0-6485 GCF_004348235.1 Phoca vitulina
GGGAGGGGGCAGGAGGGGGCAGGGATATCTGTGGCTCCCCCAGCTGGTCCGTGTCCCTCCCCCACAGGCCGAACCCTGGAAATCAAAGAGGAAGTCATGAAGAGGTTCCATGAGGTGGCCGGGGAGTATGGGCTCTCAGGGAAGGACATGTACCTTCTCACATGGGACAGTGAGTGTCCTGGGTCTCAGGGTCAGGCCTCCCCAGTCTGTCGAGCGACTCCCTGGTGCCCTGCCTTCCCGACTCACCTCTTTCTTTGTCCACAGTGACCTGCGTAAACTTGCTGCACATGGTGAGCTCCTCCCCCACTTTCTGAGCCAGGGCTGGCCAGCCTTCCTGGGGGTCTCCGTCCAGCACCCCTCTCATCACACATGGGTCAGGGGGTCAGTGGGTCTCTCTGGGCCAGCTCGTCCTCTGCCACACTGGCTGGGCTGCAGGTAGGGGTCTGAGGGGCCTGTCCCGCGGCACCTCACACCACCCCTGTCCCACAGGGAGATGCGCCAAGCTCCTGAAGGAGGTGAGCCTTGCCCTGGGCTGCGCTGAACCCCCCAAGCTGAGTCCTTGTCGACCTGACAGGGACCCTGAATCACTCTACATCCTGGGCCTCCAGGGTGTGGACGCCAGGCTGCCAGAGGGGGACCCCGGAGGCTGGGGCCTCGAGGACAGGGCTGGAGGAGGGACGGGAGGAGGCTGGGCCCTCGTCCTGCCTTTCTGGCCAGCAGGGCACTCACATCCCGCCTGGGTGGGGACACAAGCCCTGTGGGCACCGTCTTGGGTTCCCCGTGTCCCACACGGTGCTAGCCCATCCCCTGCATGATCCCCTCTGTCTCAGCACAGCCCCGAGAGCTGGGGACTGTGACCCTGCCTTGCAGGTAGAGAAACTGAGGCCCAGGGAGGCTTTTTGCTCACAGTCATGCAGCTAGGACACGGGCCCCCACCCGTGGCCTTAACCACTGTCCCCAGGGGCCTTTGGAGGTCAGGCCGTGCCCTGAGGCCCTGCCCTTCTGTGTCTCAGGAGCTGATCTAGAGGATCCCTGTGCCCAGGCTGGGATGCTCCGAGCCTCCGCCCCCCACCCCCCGGCCTCTCCTGGCCCCAGGGCGCGCTTGTACCTGCTCCGAATAAACCCCACTGACAAACCCACTGCCCCGAGTGTCTTTCTTGGGGGAGCGGGGCCTGAGGGTGACGGGTGGGGCCGTGGGGTGTGTTTTCCATGACTGTCCTGACAGTGACAGCAAACCTAACTCTGGTGGTCTGTGTACACCGCGAACATCGCTGGTGAGCGGGAGCCATTCAGATCCCATCCCTGGCTGGACCTTTGCCCAGAGAGGGCTGAGCTGGGGGGACGCCACTGGCCAGGCTGGCTTCCGGTCTGGTCTGTGTTTCCTTCCCTGTGGGGCCCGGGGACCGCACAGCTCGGATGCAAGATGGCAGGGCCCTCTCCCTCCTTCCCACCCGAGGGCCATGCCCAGCCCTGCCCTGCTCAGGGCCCACAGGCCAGGCTGCCCATGTGTGTGGGCCCCACAGTCATCCTCAGGCTACCGCCCTGCTCCCCGAGAGCCTGAGCAGCCCCAGATAGAGCAGGCAGCCAGTGGGCTGAATGGCCTGGTGGAGGTTCCTGGATGGTTAGAGGAGGGATGCCCTGTACTCGGGACAATGTTGGACCCTTCAGGACTCTGCCAGTTCCATAACATAAAAAGGTGTTTGGACCTGGCCTGACCTCTGGCCTATACTCTCCTGGGTGACATGGATTGGCTGGCGTGGCTGGGGCTTCCCTCCAGGGCCCTGCATGGGTCTCCGGAAGTTTCCCTGCCATGGCAGGCCCTAGGGAGTCCTGGGGTCGCTGCCCTGCTCTGAGGCTCCAGCTCAGGTAGGCCAGGTTCCTACAGGAGCTTAGGTGCCTCAGCTGGAGACATAGGCAAGCAGGCCCTGCTCCGGGGGCTACTGGGGGCCGGGTGTCCTGGGTGTTGGGAATCCCAGCTTCTGCTTGAGGAACAAGGGCAGACCTTCCCCAAGTCCAGGCTGCCACGTGGGCTGGTGGGGGTGGGCAGTTGGGCAGCAGCAGGCGTGGGGGGCGGGGCAGCATTGTCCCAGCAGACTTCACTCACGGAGCACCAATCAGCACTCAGATAAATCACTAAGACTTCCGGTGGGGGGGGGGCTGGGCGGGGCTCAGCGCAAACACAGAGTCACGTGTGGAGCTGGGGGGCGACCAGCACAGTACCACCAAGATGGGAAGGTGCCCCAACAGCCGGCCCTCCTCCCTCAGCCTGGGCCAGCTGGTCCCCATGTCCTGAGGTCAGGTGGGCTGGCCCCGGTGCCTCTGTCGTGGGGAAAGAGCGTAAATTAATGAGCTACCTGCTTAGACTGGCTGCTGCATCTGTGGGGGTCCAACCACTCAGCTCCATGGGGAGCTTTGACCCCAACAGTCACTTTCAGGCCCTTTGATGCACCCTCCCCTTCCTTCTGGCTCCATCTCCTTGTCTCCATCTCCATCTCCCTGGCTCCGTCTCCCTGTCTCCGTCTCCGTCTCCCTGGCTCCATCTCCTTGGCTCCATCTCCTTGTCTCCATCTCCTGGTCTCCATCTCCATCTCCCTGGCTCCATCTCCCTGGCTCCGTCTCCGTCTCACTGGCTCCATCCCCGTCTCCCTGGCTCCGTCTCCCTGGCTCCAGCTCCCTGGCTCTGTCTCCATCTCCCTGGCTGCGTCCCCCTGGCTCCGTCCCCGTCTCCGTCTCCCTGGCTCCATCTCCCTGGCTCCGTCCCCGTCTCACTGGCTCTGTCTCCATCTCCCTGGCTCCGTTTCCCTCTGGCTCTGGCTCTGTCTCCTTGTCTCTGGCTCGCTGGTTTCTCCCAACCACCCCCTCATGATTTGGATACTGTCTGCCATGTGGTGGAAAGCCCCCACCTCTCCCTGTCTCATGACTGCAGGGTGAGGACAGGGAATAGTCTTGGGGCTGGGGGCGGGGGTCAAGGGCAATAGCAGCCCCCTGGGATTATGGCGGCCGAAGCCAACCTGCCAGGTTGGTTTGGGCAGGTGTCTTATACCCTCTGCACCCAGCTCGTCACTTACAAGGTGGAAATGTGTCCCTGTCAGGGGTTGGGGTTGGGGTGGGCGGCAAAGTTTTGGGTAAAGAGAGGTAGGGTGGCCTTTGGCTCCTAGCGGGGTTGGCAGGACACTGCTGATTGGTCATTTGCTCATGGCTGTGGCTTCTTGACAGGCCTCAGTAGGCAGCCAGCAAGGGCCGAGGGGTCGGGATGTTCCGGCCCTGTCCGTGCAGCTCACAGCCCTGGGCTGCGCTGGGCTGCACAGAGTCAACACTGCGTGGGCATGCATGTCCTCCATCCTGCCCACTGGCCAGAGGTCCTGTTCCTGCCCGGCCGGCAGGCCCTTGGGTGCATGTACCCACGCCTTGGGCATGGCTAGGGCCCTGAGGTGAGACCCCGGGCCACACAGGAGGGGCCACCACTCAAGGGGAAAGCTGAGGGGTTCTGGGCAGCTGTCTAGGCCTGGCGCTGTGACGGCCCTGCCTGCACTCCTCCCACCAGCACGTGTTCCCAAAGTGCTTTCCGGGGCGGCTAAGTCCCGGGATCAGGGTGGCCTCAAGAGTCAGGTGTCCCCACGGGTCATGCCCCTCTGTTTCCTCATCCTGGAGGCCGGGCACTGCCCTCTGGCCATGGGTACGTACAGTCTGAGAGCCCTGGGTGGCTTTCCCCCCAGGGGCCTGGGGCCCGGCGGCTACGGTAGCTGAGTAAGCGAATGGACATTGACTGAGGCTGGCACCCAGTGGGGTGCTTCCCCCTCCAGCTGGCCTGTCCTGTGGGTGGGTGGCTGCCGGCTGATCTGCCACACGCTGCCGACCTGCTCAGTGAGGCCAGCCCGCACCCCTCCCCAGGCCCCACGGGGAGGCATATAAGCCCAGGGCCTGGCTCCTGCGGCTCTGGGAGCCGGTCCCTGCTGCCCGCCCGCCCGGACATGAAGGGCAGGGTGCTCATGGCCCTCCTGGGGCTGTACGTGGTGCTGGTGGCAGGCACACAGGACCCGATCCTGAAGGACTTTGACTTTGCCAAGGTAGCGGGTCTCAGGGCACCCACCGTGGGGGTGGGCCGCCCCGAACATGCCGGGGAGACCCTTCAGGACCCACTTTGTCTGGAGCCCCGTGAGCTCTGCAATGTGGGTGCCCCTGGAATTTTCCAGACCGCTGCCCCACTTGGTCCCTCCAACTTCTTGTGACCCTAGTTTTCAGGCCTCTGGTACGAGATCGCCTTCGCTGCGAAGCTGGAGCCCCAGGGCTCACCGCCAAAGGAGACCAAGGTGGGGGCCGTGGTGGTGGAGCTGGAGGACAGCCATCTGGCCCTGACCGCCGCCTATGAGGAGTGAGTGGGGTGCTAGAAGGAAGGGCAGGCATTCCTGCCCCTGGGCCACACGGTCACCCTGCTAGTATGGAGACGGGTTTGGGGCAGGAAGAAGCTGGGGCAAAACCCTTTCCCCATGAGGGTCTCCCAGAGCAGAGGTGCTGGGGGCCCTTCACTGTCTCCTAGGGCAATTCATGGGGTGACCCGTGATCTCAGGAGTGGCGCTGCCTGGGGCTCGGCCTCCAGCCCTGCTGCCCGGGGCCCCACCTTGCCAGGGTCCATCCTCTGAGCCCGGCCGGCGGCAGAGGGTCTCATGTGCCCAGGGCCTGGCCCAGCTCCGCGTGGACGTGTGTGGCAGGGAGTGTCGTCCCCGGTTCAGGGACTCCCATTTGTGCCTCAGAGGTGGGCACACTCTCACTGCAGGAGTGGTCCACTCCCGGGGACTGGGGGGGTCCTTCTGCCTGGCCACATGTAGGGTGTCCTGCCGTCTGGGGGCTGCCCCTCCAGGACGACAGGCATGCTTGGGGCCCGGACAGCCGGGCTGGTAGGCGTCTGCTCTTCCTAGTGAGGGCCGCTGTATGAAGGAGAAGAGCCAGGCCCTGAAAGGGGACGTCCCTGGGAAATTCAAGATCCCTAAGAAGTCCGGTAAGGAGTGCTGCCCTGGGCACCAGGGCCCTCACCTCCCCAGACTGTTCTGCTCAGCCTGAGGCCACGATGCTGCCCAGAAGGACCAGGTCTTCCTGCTGGTGGGCCAGATCGGGGTGGGGGAGAGGGAGGCTTCCTACCACTGCACGCGGCTCCTGCTCAGCCCGTGCTGGGCACCGAGACAAGGTCTGGTGGCGGGGGGGGAGGACTCTGTGTCCACATCTGGGGACTCGCCTCATGGGGTGCTCTGGTATCCCTGGCCAGAGCCCTCGGGCACGTGGCTCAGTGCCTGGCCCTCCTGGGGGCCCTGTCTCTGGCCTTGGCCGCCAGAAGCTCTGTGAGGGTTTGCAGGTTCCTCTCCGAAATGCTTACAACGTGTCTGATCAGGCATCTCTCCGTCTCGGTCCACTGTCCTCACAGAGGCCCCTGTAGGGAATCCAGAAGGCCCACTCCAGCCCCGTGTGCGCGTGCGTGTTCTCGGGGGCGTGGGCTGTGGGAGGCAGTGAGGATGGAGCCCGGGAGCTCTGTTCCATTTGTCTCCCAGGAACCAAAGAGGTTCTGGTGCTGGCCACAGACTACAAGACCTACGCCATTATGGACATTGTCTTCCACAACGAAGGGGCGGCCCACAGGGTCCTGAAGCTTTATAGTAAGCCCAGGCCAGGACGGGATGGGGAGCGCACCACCCGTGCCCCAGCTCCAGCCCCCGGGGGGCTCTCAGCTCTGAGAGGGGGTCAGGAGAGAGGTAGACAGGTGGGGGGGACAGGACGGGACGGGGGGGGGGGATGGGACAGGACAGGGCAGGGAGAGGGACTGGATGAGGCAGGGAGGGGGCGGGACAGGGCAGGGAAGCAGCAAGACGGGGCAGGGAGGGGGCAGGAGGGGGCAGGGATATCTGTGGCTCCCCCAGCTGGTCCGTGTCCCTCCCCCACAGGCCGAACCCTGGAAATCAAAGAGGAAGTCATGAAGAGGTTCCATGAGGTGGCCGGGGAGTATGGGCTCTCAGGGAAGGACATGTACCTTCTCACATGGGACAGTGAGTGTCCTGGGTCTCAGGGTCAGGCCTCCCCAGTCTGTCGAGCGACTCCCTGGTGCCCTGCCTTCCCGACTCACCTCTTTCTTTGTCCACAGTGACCTGCGTAAACTTGCTGCACATGGTGAGCTCCTCCCCCACTTTCTGAGCCAGGGCTGGCCAGCCTTCCTGGGGGTCTCCGTCCAGCACCCCTCTCATCACACATGGGTCAGGGGGTCAGTGGGTCTCTCTGGGCCAGCTCGTCCTCTGCCACACTGGCTGGGCTGCAGGTAGGGGTCTGAGGGGCCTGTCCCGCGGCACCTCACACCACCCCTGTCCCACAGGGAGATGCGCCAAGCTCCTGAAGGAGGTGAGCCTTGCCCTGGGCTGCGCTGAACCCCCCAAGCTGAGTCCTTGTCGACCTGACAGGGACCCTGAATCACTCTACATCCTGGGCCTCCAGGGTGTGGACGCCAG
>NW_022591478.1:0-2964 GCF_004348235.1 Phoca vitulina
ATTTCGCGACCCTTACCCAGGGACCCCAACGCACTAGACGTTGACAATTGGCGCCCGAACAGGGACCCTGAAGGACGTTCAGGAAGGGTGAGTAATTTAATACAATACAGGGTCATGGGACAAGAAACCTCTACTCCTTATGTTCGAATGCTGAAGCATTCACTTGCTGTCTATGGCATTACTGTCGCTTCTACTGATATTGAGATGTGTTTGAAAGTGGTTCGAGACTGGAATCCTTGGTTTCCCGAGGAGGGCTCCCTGGAGGTGGATAATTGGCGGCGGGTCCGCCATAATGTAGAAAAGGCCATGAGGCAGGGGGAAAAGATTCCTGTACGATTTTGGTCCATCTGGTCGATTATATTTACAGTGTTAAAAGCAATGGAGGATGATCGCACGGTTGAGAATTTTCAGAAGGAAGTGGCTCCTTCGATACAGGACCTTCCCCTTGATACAGATGAGAAAAAGGCAATAGAAAAGGATGCCTTTAAGCTTGCACTGCCTCGCGAACCTAATGAGTGCGATAGCGATGAATCGAAACTGAAAGTAACGTCGGATCCCGAGACCGAGCACTTATGGAAGGTTTTTCAGCGGGTCATGACTATGGCGGGGGAATCTAAGAAAAAGCCTTCCGCTCCGCCTTTGCCGCCCGCGCTAGCCTTTTCTCCCAAAAATCCTTTTCTTTCTGCTGCTTTAGCTGAGCTTGACGCGTTAAAGGATAATGACGATGAGAGTGAGGCTGACAGACCTATCTTTGCCTTTCCGGTTATTAGGCCTCCCCCGGTCCAGGGAGTAGCACAAGCACCATATTATGAAGGTATTTCAATAGATGATATTGGTCGCTTGAAAAAGGCAGTGACTTTATATGGACCGCAATCACATTATGTCAAAGAGCTACTTATAGGTACAGCTCGACATTATAATAATTTTGCTCCAGAAGATTGGAGAGTCCTTTGTAGAGCTCTCTTAAAGGAGCCTGAATATCTGCAATGGCAGATGTGGTTCTCCGAGCTCTGTATGGATCAGGCTCGTCAGAACGCTTTAAGTAACAATCCTCGGGTCCAGGCTATAACTTATCAAATGTTGGCGGGAATAGGTCAATATTCTGATATTGCTGCTCAAGTTATTACCCCTGAAGAAATCCATGATCAATTACAGGAAATTAGTTTAGAAGCTTGGGATCGTATTCACCCAAAAGGAGAACATTATGGATCTTGGACTAAGGTTATTCAAAAGACTAACGAGCCTTATGTCGAGTTCTTATCACGATTAAAATTAACCTTGGAGAGAACTGTCATAGGAGAAGAAGCTAGACAGCAGCTGTTAAAACTGCTGGCATATGAAAATGCTAATGAGGATTGTAAGAGAATTATATTGCCTATTAAAGATACAGGAGATATTAATGCTTTCATGAAGGCCTGTAAGGATGTTACATCAGAGAGTAGAAAGATGCAGCTGTTTGCTGAAACAATGGCCACTACCTGGCATTCCTTGCAATCTAAACAACTCGAGAGCATGAAATGTTTTGGTTGCGGTCAATTAGGGCATTTGAAAAGGAACTGTAAAGAAAAGAAACCTGACAAAGGGCGTGGACCTGGAATTTGTCCACGATGTAAGAAGGGAAAACATTGGGCTCGAGAATGTCGCACTAAATTAAATACAAGTTTTGCAGAAAAGCCGCAGGGAAACTCGATTTCGGGCCCTACCCCGGGCCCAGGACAAATGAACAGGGGAAACCAACCATATTCTCCCTTAGCCCAGCTACCCAACACAGTGCCGCAGTGGACATACCAGCCATAAGGCCATTTACTTTAAAAGGAGGGGATAGACCTCAGAAAATTCCTACTGGAATTTATGGACACTTACCAATTGGCACTTTTGCTCTATTAACAGGTCGCTCTGGTTTGACATCAAAAGGAGTGACTGTTCACTTAGGTATAATTGATGCTGATTACAGAGGAGAAATTCAAGTTCTTATGTCTTCCCTAGTTGATGTGTCCTTTGAAGCAGGAGAACGAATTGCCCAGTTATTGTTATTACCTTATCTCCCCATAGGTCAGACTACCGCTGTCAGGCATGGAGGGTTTGGCAGCACGGATCCAAAATGTGTTTTTTGGGCCACACAAATAACTCGTATGCAGCCCTTGATGACAGTTAAATTGAATACGAAAGATATTACTGTCTTGTTGGATACAGGGTCAGATATCACTATTATCAAAACTGCTGATTGGCCTGAAAATATCCCCTATAATGAGATTCCTTGTCAGATAAAAGGAGTTGGCAAGGCACCTGTCCGAAGTATTGGCTTAGCCACTCAATTTGTAACATTTACCTCCCAGGATGGGCAACTGGCCGTGTTAAAACCATATATTTTAGATGTCCCTTTAAATATTTTAGGCCGTGATGTTTTAGAACAGTGGGGAGCTCACCTGGAATTTTGATTATAGATGGAACCTATTAAAATATTATGGAAATCCGAAGATCCCTTGTGGATTGAACAATGGCCATTAACTAAGGAAAAATTGGCTGCTGCACACCAATTGGTAAGAGAGCAATTACAAAAACAACATATTGAACATTCCACTTCTCCGTGGAACTCTCCAATTTTTGTCATAAAGAAAACTTCAGGTAAATGGCGTTTACTTACAGATTCACGTGGAGTTAATAACTCCATGTTCCCCATGGGGGCTCTCCAGCCTGGGGTACCTTCACCGGCTGCCTTGCCGAGGGATTGGCATACAATGGTAATTGATCTACAGGATTGTTTTTTCACTATCCCTGTACATAAAGATGATAGGAAACGTTTTGCCTTTTCACTTCCTTCTATAAATAGGCAGGGACCTCACCAAAGGTTTCAATGGAAGGTTTTGCCTCAAGGCATGATGAATTCCCCTACGATGTGTCAACTTTATGTTGACGCTGCCTTGCGTCCCGTGCGTCAAAAGTAGCCTCAGGTGTATATAGCTC
>NW_022591478.1:3064-6479 GCF_004348235.1 Phoca vitulina
GCCTTGCGTCCCGTGCGTCAAAAGTAGCCTCAGGTGTATATAGCTCATTATATGGATGATATTTTGTTTGCTAGCCCCCATCAAAATGAGTTAGAAGAAATTTTAAAATTACTGCCAGAGTATTTTATTCCTTTTGGATTGGTAATTGCTCCAGAAAAAATTCAAAAAGGAAATATTATAAATTATTTAGGATATGTGATAGAAAGAAATACTGTTAGACCACAAAAAATAGCTATACGAAGGGATAATTTGAAGACTTTGAATGATTTTCAAAAATTATTAGGAGATATTAATTGGTTACGGCCATCTTTAGGTATCCCTACTTATCAATTACATAATTTATTTGATACATTACAAGGAAATCCTGATATTCATAGTCCCCGACAGCTTACTGCGGAAGCAGAAAAGGAATTACAATTTGTGGAAGAAAAAATTAAATCCGCTTTTCTTACTCGCATTGATCCTTCTTTACCCTTGACAATGTATATTTTAAATACATGGCAATATCCCACAGCTATTATTGGACAAAAAGAGTTGCCTGCTGAATGGATTTATACTAGACATCATTTTTCAAAAAATATCACTCCTTATGGTATTCAGATTGCATATTTGATAGAACAGGCTCGAGATAGAGCTATAATTATGACCGGATGTGATATTATGGATATAATTATTCCTCTTTCTAAAGATCAATTTTCATTTTTGTTACGGAATATAGAGGAATTACAGATTGCCCTTGCAGGGTATGTGGGACAAATTAATTACCATTTTCCTAAAGGAAAATTATGGGATTGTTTTCGTAAACAAGAATTTATTATTCAGGATATAATTAGTGAACAACCTTTGGTTAATGCACCCACTGTGTTTACAGATGGGTCAAAAACTAAAAGTGCATATTGGACAACTAAAAGGTATTGGGTTCAAAATACAGATTTTAATTCAGTCCAACAAAATGAATTATTCGCCATCGCCCAAGTATTAAAAGATTTTCCCTCGGCTGTGAATATTCTTGCTGATTCAGCATATGCTGTTGGGGTCGTTAAAAATGTATATACTGCCGTGGTATGTTCTAATAAGTCCAACCTACTTAGTTTATTTTTACTCTTACAAACTTTGTTAAGAAATCGTAATACTCGTATTTATGTAACTCATATTCGCTCTCATACTAATCTTCCTGGTTCCTTGGCTTATGGCAATGCTCAAGTAGACGCTTTGGTGTCATTTGCATCTGCAGACGAGGAACATAATTTATTGCATACCAATGCTGGTAGATTACATGTTCAATATAAAATTCCTTATCGTCAAGCAAAACAAATTATAAAACAGTGTCCTATTTGCAGACCTTTACACTTACGTGCTGTAAAAGCTGGGGTTAATCCTCGAGGAACTTATGCCAACGAACTTTGGCAAATGGATGTTACTCATGTGGCACAATTTGGTCGATTATCTTATGTACATGTTGTAATAGATACTTATTCTCAATTTATATGGGCCACAGTACAAATGGGTGAAACTACACAACATGTTATTATTCATTTATTAGAAACGTTTGCTGTGATGGGTTTACCTTCCAGTATCAAGACAGATAATGGGCCAGCATATAAAAGTAAAAAATTTCAAGCTTTTTGCTTGCAATATGGTATAATACATAAAACAGGCATTGAATATAATCCCCAAGGACAGGCCATTGTGGAGCGTGCACACAGTACTTTAAAATTGCAAATTAAAAAATTAAAAAGGAGGAAAACAGATCATATACTATCATTTACTCAATCTAATGCACGTTCCATTTTGTCACAAGTATTGTTTACATTGAATTTCTTGAACCTTCCGCAGGGAGATATTCTCTCGAGAGCAGAAAAACAGTTCATAGAGGGAGAGACGGCTCCTCTCCCCTTGAATGAACATATATGGTTTAAGCCCGCTGCGGATGCAGAATGGCAGCCAGGATTGTTGCTTTATAGAGGGAAAGGGTATGCTTATGTTTCCACAGAAAATGGACAAACCTGTTCCTGGCTCCCGGCAAGGTGGATCCGGTCACGAACCAATTCGGACGGCTGTCAGGCGACGCATGGGGGCCCCGAGAGTGCATGAATCGTTGTTACAAGCTGATGAATCTCTCCTGCAAGCTATGGCTCACTTACATTTGGATAGGCGTCATCATTGGCGGCCTCCGCCTCTTGCTTTACCCACTTGGGGGCATATTAAAAAGCTTGCTGGGGAGGGACAGAAAATCTTGAAGCAAACAAGGAAGCCTTGTACACCTGAGCATTTGTTCTTGGCCATGTGCGCTTTGCTTACTATGTCATCCCCTCCTATTGAGGCGACTAATGTAAGTTATTGGGCTTATATACCTAACCCACCTATGATGGAACCTGCACCTTGGGGAAGTGCAGATATTCCCATTTATACCTCCCCGATGATACTTTCGCCTCCTTGGAAGAATCTGACTTATCTTAATCAGGATGACGGTACCTTTACCATATCTAATTTTGATAGGAAATTTTAGTTTTAATGATGGAATTAGCTGTATTAAATGTCGATTGTATTCTTGTATTAATAGTTCTATAGAATTTAAACCAGGATATTCTCTTATGATTTTGCAACAACGCTCTCATATTTGGCTTCCGGTAAATTTAGAACGTCTATGGGCTCAAAATCCAGTGGATGCTCTGGTATTGGAATTTTTCAGGAAAGTTTTAAAACGAACTAAACGATTGATTGGTATTGTTGTAGCAGTCATTCTAAGTTTAATTACGGTAACCACATTAGCCACTGTCTCTGGAATTGCGCTACATACATCTTTACAAACTAAACATTTTGTAGAAAATTGGCACCGTGATTCACGGGATCTTTGGCTTTCCCAAACTATGATTGATACTCGTTTGCAAACGCAGATAGATGTTCTTAGACAAACTGTCAGTTGGTTGGGAAGGAAGGTTTTAACAATTGAAAGGCAAATTTGGTTGCGTTGTGATTGGAATTCCACATCCTTTTGTATTACTAATTTAAGATATAATGAATCTCAACATGATTGGAGTATTATCCAGAAATATTTAGAGGGCAATTCATCGGTGACAGATATGATTAATAATTTGCATACTAATATTCAGGAGATATTTGGAAAACCCTTTGAGAATGAGGATGCTGCTACATTGGCTCAGTCGTTTTTTGAAGCAATTTGAAGGACTAGACCCGAAGGGAATTATTCAGAGCTTAGGGCATACCGCTGGAGGAATCGGAATTTCATTAATTTTTGTTATATGCTGTTTTCTGTGCATGTATGTATGTTTTGTTCGACCTTCCCGGAAGTCTATTGCCACCCTTTGGTGGGCGTTTCTTTCTAAACAAAAGAAAAAAGAAGGAATTGAGGCCAACATAGGCATGTGAGCCCTCTGTGGCCGGAATTGTTTGT
>NW_022591479.1:0-6477 GCF_004348235.1 Phoca vitulina
CCCTGCCGCACCACCTGCAGGACCTCCCCCTGCTGCTGAGAAGTACATCATCACTGATGGTCCCCAGTAGATGGTGGCGTCCATCCATCCTGCTCTTCATGACAGAACAGCATGCCTTTTCTGAGAAGCCCGTTTCACATCTCTTCAGTCTAGCTCGGAATAGGCACTGGAGCCCCCCTTTCAGACTGACTACTGATGAAGAGTACCCTGTCCTCTCAGGACCCCCGTCTAACTCCTCAATCATGTCTTCTGTTTTCTAATAAACTTAGTATTTCCAGCATAGAAATCATGGTCTTTGTGATACTTTCTTTCAGCAGGTTCTGTCTCTCTGTTTTGTCAGGAGACATTCAAAGCAAGATGCAGAATAATCCTCTCCAATTGTTCTCTAAAATACCCTAAGTCTGGGTAGTTTCCTTATTATCCTTGTAAGGGGAATTTATAAGGCACAGTAACCAAGTGAGAAAGGTGGGCACAGCTAAATCTTCATCACACATACAGAGTCAGATGTGCTAACAATCCAGACGTGTCAAAAATCTGAGAAATGTCCTTTAAGAACACCCGGTAAGGAGGCTGCATCTAGGCTGATACTTACATCCCTGGGATGAGGGTTCATTCACTGACCTGACATCTGTTAGCACAGCTTAGAAAACCTGGTATGTTAGAGGTGGAAAGAACCTTAGGCAACATCTGGCCAAACACGTTTGTGAAGCTGAAGAGCAATGAGTAATGAAAGATTAAATAAGTTTCTTACTAATATAATTATAATCACTGATGTTCAGAGAAGACCCAGGAGAGGGGCGCCTGGGTGGCTCAGTCAGTTAAGCAGCTGCCTTCGGCTCAGGTCATGATCCTGGGGTCCTGGGATCAAGCCCCACATCGGGCTCCCTGCTCAGCAGAGAGCCTGCTTCTCCCTCTCCCTCTGCCTGCCACTCTGCCTACTTGTGCTCTCTATCTCTCTGTCAAATAAATAAATAAATAAATAATCTTAAAAAAAAAAGAAAAGACCCAGGAGACCGTAAGGCCCCTGACAGTAAGCCCTTAAGTCAAACACTTCCTCTCAGTATGGTAGGAGACATGTTCTTCTGCCCAGAGGAACTCTTTGGTCTTTTGTGGCCAAGGATAACTGTGGCTTCGGCTAATTCCTTTCTATGTGTTACAGATCTGGTAGTTATTTTGAATGTTATTCACAGTGTCAACTCTTGTGGGTACTGAATTGACACTGGCTCTCAAGGGCTGCCCATCTTTTTGCTCAGGAATTGGGCAATAATGGCATTTTCTAAGCAAATTAATCACTGTCAGTCTACACATTGTTTGTTGCACATCTACTATGAGTAAGACACTGAGTTGACCACCCTGAGGAAATATGAACAAATAAAGAGGGCTCTTGCTTCAAAGAGGTTATAATGTATTTAGGGAGATGAGGTATAAATAAGAAAAAAGTCAAATAGTACATAATGTAAGCAATATAAATATAAAAGAAATGCCACAAGTAGTTAAAAATAGTTGAAGATTGTAAATCTACTAGGAAACATGATGCAATTGTCTTGTCATATATTTAAGTTACAAATAAATAAGCTGTAAAATATTCACTATTTTGTGAGGAAAAATGTATTGTGTGTTTGTGTTTATGCCTAAAAATTATCTAAAACATTATGCAACAAAATCTAAGAGTAATTGGGGATAATATTCAGTTTCTTCTTTGTATTTTTCTTAATTACATAATTTTAAAATGAACATATATTTTCTTTTTAATGGAATGTACTGTCTAAAACCTGTATCTATTTTGGGAAAAATATTTAAACCTTTCTCATGATTATGCCCTGCTCTTAAAAACCTATCAGAGTCTAAATGGATTTAAAGCAGATAATTAGCAGCTATTTGTACTCGTAAGAAGTATTTTATTATATATAGAGGAGAATACCACTTATGGTGGACTTTCTGATATCTTTAAACTCTGATTAAATTATTAAACACGGATTTGTATTTTAACTCTTCAGGATCATCTCAACTGCATAAAATAAGGTGGCAATTTGATATGTCCCAATTAAGAATTTTTAAAAATTGTTAGCAGTTTCAAATAACAGGTATAATTATTTTTGTCCATTTGAATAGACAATTGAGAATTAAGAACACAAGACAATATTTTCCATGTTAAAATTTGTTCATGATGTTATTGTTGAATGTTAGCATTAAATAAAGACCTAGCATTAGTAATACAAAATATGTTGCCCCTCACCACCAGGAGTCTGTCTAAATCAGTTTTAAGGCTTTTTTAACAGACGTTTTTCTGAGACCTCACTTTGTGTTGCATGGACTGTGGGGTTCTCAGTACGGTTCAGGTCACTATCCACAATTCTGACACACATTCTTCTTGTAGGTTCTACAACAATAACCTAACTCCCCTTTCCAAAAAATTGGTGTTAAAAAGATGGAGCTCTATATCTTCCTTCCAGGCATTTTTATTTTATTTCATGCTATTAATGAAACTCTCCAATGGATAATCTTATTTACTATATATTCTGTGGTAACTTAGCAAAGAGCTGGCCATTTGTCATATCAAATATGTTCATCTTTATTCTAAATTCAAAACTTAGAGTTTATAAGGCACCCACAGAAAATGACTTTTAAAAATATATTTTGTCAATTATGCCTCAATAAAGCTGACAAAAAATGAAATCCCACACGAAAAAAAAAAAAATATATATATATATATATTTAGTAAACACAAAACAGTTGCTAAGTGCCAGGCACTGTTCTTAGTGCTTGACAAATAATAGCTTATTTAATGTCACAACAACCTGGGTGTGTCCTATCATTAGCCCTCATGGCCCAAGCACACACAGCCAGTAAGTGGTCAAGTTTTCAGTGAAGGTTACCTAGTTTTAGGATAAGTGGCATTAAAAAATGCTGTGTGGCTTGCCACCAATGTCAAATCACAGAGTTCTGTGGCATAAATTACTGAAATATGACCCATATTTTCTCTGCCTGGAGATGAAGTTGTTTTTTTTTAATTTTATTTATTTGTCAGAGGGAGAGAGAGCACAAGCACGGGGCGCGGCAGGCAGAGGGAGAAGCAGGCCCCCTGCTGAGCAAGGAGCCCAATGCGGGACTCAATCCCAGGACCCTGGGATCATGACCTGAGCCGAAAGCAGATGCTTAACTGACTGAGCCACCCAGGCGTCCCTGGAGATGAAGTTTAAATATGGGTTAGGGATGAGCATCTTAGACTGAGTAATACTAGAACTGCTTACTGAGAGACTCATGGACCCTCTTTGTGGATCTTTACAAGGGGGAAAAAAATCTCTTTGGAATGATTTTGGATCAAAAGTGTTTAGAGTAATTAGTCTTGTTAACTTAAGGTTTTATGTATCTTCCAAAGAGGCCCCCTTTGCATAAAATGTGATCATCATGAAAACCCCCAACAACATGAAAAATTATGAGACAATGTGCCTTGAAAAGAGCTAAGCACAAGCAACAAAAGCAAAAATCAGTAAGTGGGACTACATTAAACTAAAAAGCTTCTGCACAGCAAAAGAAACAATGCACAAAATGAAAAGGTAATCTACCAAATGGGAGAAAACTTTTGCAAACCAAATATATATCTGATAAGGGGTTAATATCCGGAATATATAAGGAACTCCTACAACTCAATAGCAAAAACAAACAAAAAGCAAAGCAAACAAAAAAATTTGAAAAATGGGCAGAATATTACTCAGCCATGAGAAAGGATGAATACCCACCATTTGCATTGACATGGATGGAACTGGAGGGGATTATGCTAAGTGAAATAAGTCAAGCAGAGAAAGACAATTATCATATGGTTTCACTCATATGTGGAACATAAGGAATAGCATGGAGGACCATAGGGGAAGGAAGGGAAAAATGAAGAGGGGAGAAATCAGAGGGGGAGACGAACCATGAGAGACTCTGGACTCCGGGGAAAAAAACTGAGGATTTCAGAGGGGAGGTGGGTGGGGGGATGGGTTAGCCCAGTGATGGGTATTAAGGAAGGCACATGTTGTGATGAGCACTGGGTGTTATAAACAACTAATGAATCATTGAACACTACACCAAACTGTTGGCTAACCGAACATAATAAAAAAACAAAAGGAAAAGAAAAAGGGCCAGAGGACCTGAATAGACGTTTTCCCAAAGAAGACATACAGAGACCAACACGGTGTCCAATATCAGTAATTATCAGGGAAATGCAAATCAAAACCACAATGAGATATCACCTCACACCTGTTAGAATGACTAGTATAACAAGATAAGATATAATAAATGCTAGTGAGGATGTGGAGAAAAGAGAACCTTCCTTGGTGCACTGTTGGTGAGAATATAGGCTGGTACAACTACTGTGGAAAATGGTATGGAGACTCCTCAAAAAATTAAAAATAGAACTACCATATGACCCAGGCAATCCCACTTCTGGGTATATATCTGAAGGAGACAAAAATCACAATCTCAAAGAGGTATCTGTACTCCCACGTTCATTACAGCATTATTCACAAGAGCCAAGGCACTGAAGCAATCTAAATGTCCAATGATAGATGAATGCATAAAGAAAATGAGATATATGCATACACACACACACATATGGCATATATATATGAATAGCATATATATATGATGTGTGTGTATATTCCAAGAGAAGTCTTGGAATAACTGTGTTTTGTAAATACATAATGAAGTATTACTGAGCCATAAAAAAGAATGAAACCTCATCATTTGTAACAACATGGATGGACCTTGAGGGCACTATGCTAAGTGGAGTAAGTCAGAGAAAGGCAAATAATGTATGATCTCACATGTGGAATCAAAAACATCGAATTCAGAGAAACAGAGAGCAGAAAGGTGGTTGTCAGGGGGTGAGGGTAGGAGAAATAGGTAGATTTTGGTCAAATGATACAAACTTTCAGTTACAAGATGAATACCAGGGACCTAATGTACAGCATGGTGACCACAGTTAACAATACCATATTGTACATTTGAAAGTTGTTATGAGAGTAAAGTTTTAATCTCCTCACCATAAAAATAATAACAACAAAATCATAATTATGTAGGGTAGGGTGAAGGATGTGTTGACTAACTTTATAATGGTAAGCATTTTGCAATATACACATGCATCAAATCATCACAATGTACACTTTAAGCTTACAGAATTTTATATATCACTTTTGTCTCAATAAAGCTGGGAAAAAGAAAAAGAACAAAAAAGAGCAGAATACATGAGTTTTTAATCTTGGCTCTGGTTACTGCTTTGAAAAAAATCATGTGTGTCCATGGACAAGAGAAAGAACATGAAATGTGAGAGAGTCAAAGGTCTTCATTGATGAGACCACGCTTCATTCCTCCCTCTTCTGTTTCCCCAATTATGACTATATGTTCAGTCAGTTTACATTCCTTTTAAGTTTTGAAATTATGTTTAAAATTCCATGGGGATTTGGGGAGCTTTAGCTCCTGGGGCTTGAGGCACATTCTTTTGAATGATGGGAATGATCCTAAAGTGACCCCCCCAAATCCTATCTGGTAAATAATAAGAAGGGAAAAGCTGAAAAGTAATGAGACTTCTTCCCCCATGCAAATCTCCAAGAGCCTCTGACAACCCTTCCCAAGAAGCAGTGTCATCACAGAATAGCTGTGCAGCCTCCTACATACCTCCTCTGATCAATGTATTGTCTATGTCTGCAGTGCTGGTTGAAAAACCTCCATCTTGTCACTTAGTCATAGTGCCCATGTCAAGTATATTAAGAAAAAATTTCCCGTTGCACAATTCTTTATCATACACACAAGAAAGGCAAATATAAAAAATGTCATGTCTCAGAGATAAATATCAACATTCTGTGGCCAGAAGGACCATAGTTGCTCAAACTTGAGCTAGAGAAAAGAAAGGGGAAAAAATGAAACGTGGTTGTGGATATTTTATTCCAATACTTACCTGGTTTACCAAAATAACCTTTAGCTTTCCCATACAAGTTATCTGAGCTGCAGTCTTATTCAAGGTACATGCATTCTATTGTATCAAGTGATATGTCAATAAAGTTCCAAGGAGTCCACACCCAAGGATATGTCTAATACCTGTTTGATTCAGGGCATCTCCTGGGGGTCAAGTACAGGATCCAGTCACTGATCTAGAAACCCCTATATGTTTAATTTCTTTTAAAACTTGCAGTTCCTTTAGGACCATTTTCCCCAAGATTCATCGGTGCTATCTACCCAAAATAAACATCAAGAGCTGCTATCATCTCAAATGACTGTGGTGCTTAGATTTTGATGATGAACAGCATGAATGTATCCATATTTAGGAATGCAACAAGAGTTCTTTAATGAGATCATGAGTATGTCACAAGCAATGCAATCATTAGTCAGAACAAAATTCTACTTAATTGGCCAAAAGATAAATGGTGTGGGCGGGTGGTCAGCAGCAGCTGGCCAGGGTATATAAAGGCCCCAGAGCCCGACAAAGACATTCACACC
>NW_022591480.1:0-6253 GCF_004348235.1 Phoca vitulina
CAAGCTTTCTAAGAGAATATTCAAAGTAATATTTGATTATTATTATTTTTTTTTTTTTAGAGAGAAAGAGTGCACCTGCACATGAATGGGAGTGGGGCAGAGGGAGAGGGAGAGAGAATCCCAAGAGGGCTCCACATCAGAGAACTCCACCTCATGACCCCGAGATCATGACCTGAATGATTATGGCTGTATTTTGAATCTAGTTGAATATAAAAAATATATAGACTATAATTCAGCATAACTTGTATCCAGCAAATAAAAATTAGACTTGAGAGGGGTTTTAATTTGCATAAAATTGTTGTGTCATCTATGAAAGTTTAAGTGGTTAAGTTATAAATTGTTAATAGTAGGCTGATACTAATAATTTAGTCTTATACTGCTAAAATAATAATTTTAATCTTTGTCACCACATTTTAATACCATGATGAATAGATAAATGGAAATGTTCGTACCTGCAATGAGCATTTTGAAATTGAGATTCAATTAAGTGGATTCACTTGACGGTTTACTCCAGATTTCCCACATGAACTGAAGTGTAGATGCTGTATCTCAGTCCTTTTCCTTTGGTGGCTTTTTATACATTTTAGGTTGGAATAATTTTATGTTCATTTATATAAATTTGAATTTTTAGTCTGAAATCATGTATCTTACGACCTTTTAACTTTTTGCAGGCATTTTTCATTAAATCATAATTTGGGACAACTGTGGTGAGCTTTAGCAAAACTGATTTAATCTTCCCACTGCTATTTATAATTTTTTAAGGCAATTTTACAAATAATTTGCTTATTTCAAAGTTCAATGACTATCATTTGGGCATAAGTTTGTCCCATACAAAGAGAATTGTATCTGTAATATATTAATTTGGCATTGGATCTCCATTTACAGATTAATGGGGGGTGGCAGGATTCTTGTACTGTAGCAGGAATGGAAGTCAGGGAGGGAGGTGAAAGCCAGGTTATCTAGGGCCCTTGAAGCCCATTAGAATGACTTCACTTTTGAGGGCGCCTGGGTGGCTCAGTTGGTTAAGCGACTGCCTTCGGCTCAGGTCATGATCCTGGAGTCCTGGGATCGAGTCCCGCATCCGGCTCCCTGCTCAGCAGGGAGTCTGCTTCTCCCTGTGACCCTCCTCCCTCTCATGCTCTCTTGTCTCTCATTCTCTCTCTCTCAAATAAATAAATAAAATCTTTAAAAAAAAAAAAAAGAATGACTTCACTTTTGTTCTGAGATAGTAATCTATTGGAAGGATTTGAACAGAGGATTGCATACGTGAGGAACTTTGACATTAATTTAAGCTTCTAATAAAAAAGAGGGAAAACATTTCATCATGTAGAATTTACCACTGCTGGGCCCACCTAAATACCCATTTCTTTTTGAGACCTCAGTAGGGTGGGAAACTTTGCAGATTCATCAACAAGGAATGGAGAGTGGGGCTGAATTAATTACCTAAGTAACATAACACTGACTAGGCAGGAGGATGACACCTGTATGTGGTGATAATTTTCAAAGTACATATGTTAGAGTTATATATTATTAACATAACTTAATAGTAAGATAATTTATAAAATCAGTAACAGAAACGTCTTATTAGGTAGCTGTGAGACACCTTCAACTAGAACTGGCTGATGCCCTAAAAAAACAGTCTATGTCAGAGGCTTCACTGGAGGTTACATCACGTTGCCGTATTAATTTAGAAGATGAGACACAGGATTTGAGGAAGAAATTAGGTCAAATCAGAAGTCAGGTATGTATTAAATGTAGCATGTCAACAATTAATCTGTAGCAGGTTAATATAAAGTGTTTTAGGTTGCTAATTTCCATGGACCATTTTCTTTTGTATTTTCATTAAAATTTAGTGTAATTTTAGTATCTTCACAATGCACTTATTTCTTAAACTTTGACTTTCATTCTGCTATTTGTGATATACATTTTTTTCCTTACAGTATTTACCCTTAGGAAAGTTGAGACTTATGCATCATTCCTCACAGAAATTGAGGGACTTTTTTTTTCCTACTAAACAATTTTTTTAAAGATTTATGTATTATTTGAGAGAGAGCGAGAGTGCGTGCGCATGCACATGCGTGAGTGGGGGGAGAGGCAGAGGGAGAGGGAGAGGGAGAGAATCTCGGGCAGACTCCCTGCCCAGCACAGAGCCCCACACCAGCTCGACTCCATGATCCTGAGCTGAAATCATGAGTTGGATGCTTAACCAACTGAGCCACCCAGGTGCAATGTTTTTTAATGATGTCTCTGTTACCATGATGAGGTGAGCCATATAAAATCAGAAGATAATCTTTAATGGAATGTTTCAGAAAATGGTCTTATTTCTCATGTTCACTTTTGTGAACGGATATAGAATCCGTACTGATTTTAGGATAACCTGTACAGAAAAGTCATTTTACAAACCAGTTGAACTTAGGCATTTCCTTCATTTTCTTTTCCTTTTAGATATATCGTAAATGCATAGAAATATTCAGATCATGTGTAGTATATACACCCAAAAGAGAGAATTAAGAAATTAAGAATGGGTGCTTCCATTGGATTTTTTTTTTTTTTTAAGATTTTATTTATTTGACAGACAGAGACACAGCAAGAGAGGGAACACAAGCTGGGGGAGTGGGCGAGGGAGAAGCAGGCTTCCCGCCGAGCAAGGAGCCTGATGTGGGGCTTGATCCCAGGACCCTGGGACCATGACCTGAGCCGAAGCCAGCCGCTTAATGACTGAGCCACCCAGGTGTCCCCATTGGATTTTTTAAAACTTTATTGAGATATAATGCACATACCATACAATTCACCCATTTAACATGTACAGTTCAGTGTTTTGATTATATTCATAGAGTTGTGCAACTATCACTGCCATCAAGTAGAACATTTTCATCACCCTGGAAAGAAACCCTTAGCCCTGGAGCTACCAGCCTCAGGCAACCACCAGTCTACTTCCAGCCTCTATAGAGTTGCCTATTCTGAATATTTCATATAAAGGGGGTCACACAATGTGTGGTCCTTTGTGACTAGCTTCTTTCACTTAATGTTTTCAGGGTTCATCTGTGTTATAGCATATATCAGTGCTTCATTTTTTTTTTTAATTGTCAAACAGTACTCCATTGTGGGCCAAAACCCTTGTTCATTCATCATTTGATGCACCTTTGGGTTGTTTCCCACTTTATGGCCATTAATAATGCTGCTCTGAACGTTGATTTAATTATTGTCTGGACATCTGTTTTTATTTCCCTGCCATCAGATTTTATCCTCTGAGTTAATTGGGTTGATTTCACCATCTCTCAGCCTTTTACTCATGCTGTCCTTTCTGTCCTTTTAGTTTCCCTTCCTCTTGCCGAATCCTACACTATTCAGACCTGGCTCATAGTCTCTCATTCTCCATGAAGCTCTCTCTGACTATTCTAATTCCCACTGACTTTACTCTCTTCACACTTGTCTCATCTAGTCTATGCAGAACAATTTAGTCCTTTATTTTACATTGGTTTTATTTTTTTCATGAGAGATAATTTTGTCTTTCTAAGAACACCTTTATCTAAGGGGAAAAATATGGGATATGCATGGTACCTATCCTTGTATAAATTGAGAATATTTTAACTTAACAGTTTTTAGGATAAAATTAAGTACTTTATACCATATCAATAATTTCTGATTGAAAACATTGACATAACAAAGCTTTTATTCTAAATGTATTTTAAGCAATTAAATGTAAAATTGAAAGCATTTAATCTGACAGAGGAGAAGTGTTCACTCAAATGCTTGTTTTATCCCCCTCACTGTGGAAAAACAGTCTAAATTTGCCTTTCTTCATTTTGCAGCCAGTACTGAGGTTACTTTACCAACTATAAAGCTCCGGGCACAGCTTTTCTTTTTTCTTTTATTTTTTACCTTTCTTTTTTAAAGTTTGTTTGTTTGTGTATTTATTTATTTATGTAATTTCTACACCCATTGTGGGGCTTGAACTCATGAGCCCAAGGTCAAGAGTCGCATGTTCTTCCCACTGAGCCAGCCAGGCGCCCCTGGGGACAGTTTTTTCTGATATGCCATACCACGTAGCCTTAATGTATTCATCAGAGTACTTGCTAAAGCAGTGTAACACAGAGAGTTGCTAAGATAATATAAACATGAAATGATTTGGGAATGTTGATTTAGCAAGAGTCCATTATTTCCACGTCAGTGGCTTTACCTTGCCTCTGATGGTCATGTAAATATTTATTACTCAGTCTAGGAGGTACTATTTGCCCTGTAGTCCATGAGATTGTCCACTGAGTAGTATAGAGAGGCAGTAAGTTAAAATTATTATAAGTGGAAAAAAGTACTGTTAGCTAGTGGAATTGGTAAAAGTTTTTTGAAGTACTGAGGATGTATTCTGGGCCTCATGCTCCCCATTTGCTGCCACTTTCAGTGGTATGAAGAACGATTTCAGTATAACTTGTATAAGAGACCACTTTCATTGGCCTGCCATCTGCCTAAAATATCAAATATTATTAGGACATAACCTACAGCAACAATAATAATGCTAATTGCAGACAGAATTTGGTGTGTGCCAGCTACCCTTCTAAATAGTTCATGTATAGGGGCACCTGGGTGGCTCAGTTGTTAAGGGTCTGCCTTCGGCTCAGGTCATGATCCCAGGGTCCGGGGATCAAGTGCTGCATCGGGCTCCCTGCTCCGCCGGAAGCCTGCTTCTCCCTCTCCCACTCCCCCTGCTTGTGTTCCCTCTCTCGCTGTCTCTCTCTCTCTGTCAAATAAATACAATCTTTAAAAAATAAAAATAAAAATAAAAATAAAATAGTTCATGTATATTTCCTAGATTAATCTTCCCAACATCCCAGTGTGGTAGATACTATTATTATCTTCATTTTACAGAGAAGAAACTGAGACAGAAATTTTAAGTAATTTGTTCCAGGTCACACAGCTAATACCCAGTGAGTTGGGATTCAGACCCCAGGCATTCTGGTTCCTACGAAGATAATGCCTCTCATACTATTCCATGAAATATCTAGTTGTCACTGAAACCAACATGTTAACTTTTATAATCACTGGAATAGCCATGGTCATTCACATATGTGAATATTTAAAACTATAATTGATGTGGTACTTAGAATACAAAATTAGAAATGTTTACCATAAGGTAATTTTCTATCATTCCCCCTTTGACCAATATATAAATTTGTAGGCTTAGCTGATAAAATATAATTTAAATACATTAAAAACATGACATTTTAGTAACTAGAGAAGTCAGCAAACTTTTCTGTAAGGGGATTGTAAATATTTTATTTTAAGATTTGATTTATTTGAGAGAGAGAAGGAACAGTGGGGAAGGGCAGAGGAAGAGAGAGAGAGAGAGAGAGAGAGAGAGAAGCAGACTCCCTGTAAATATTTTAGGCTTTGTAGGCCATAGGTCTCTGTTGCAGCAGTCCAAATCTGCTGTAGCCATAAAGCAGTATGTAGAGGAGAGTGTGGCTGTGTCCACTAAAATTTTATTTACAAAAACAGCTGATGGTGGTTTTATACTAGATTGCCAGGAGTTAAAAGTATTTCTTTTTTTTCTTTTTTAGTTGCAAGAAGCACAAGATCGACATGCAGAGCCTGTAAGATGTATTGAGACGTCAAAAGATCACGTGCAAAAGTACAATTTAAAGCAGCACAGAAAATAACTTGAGTATTTAGAAAGCAGAGAAGCAGTGTAGGATGAGAAATATATCAGTTATGATAATAAGTACATCATTGTTAAGCTGGATAAAAATTTCAGCTTTGCGCTATTTGGAAATGCATAAATTTTGCATATTATCTTTAAATTTTGCACATTAACTATAAAACACAACCAGAAAAATGGCACAATTGCCAAATCTTCTACTTTTTAAATTTTTAAGAATTTATGTAAGACCTTCAGATGTTTGTTTCGAAATTATACGGTACTTTTAAAATTTATGTGTGAGAATAATTTTAAAATTTTCATTTGAGGCTTGAAGTTGAAAATGCCAAGTTAAAAGTTACAGTCAAAAAACAAGCGGGCAAAATTGAACAACTTCAGGAAAACCTGTTAAGTACAAGTTCGGTAAGTCAGTCTCTTAATTTCTGTCCTACTGAAAAGGAATTTTTATTTCTCTAGTAGTAGTATATAAAACTATTTTGGATAATATGAAAATTCTCACTGATAAAAATGTTTATTGTATTCATATTGTTGCTACTTGCTACTGGTAGTATAATTCCTCTTTATAGATGAAGTTGACTGAATTCGTAAATTAATTTTTAT
>NW_022591481.1:0-6469 GCF_004348235.1 Phoca vitulina
TTACCCCAAAGATACAAATGTAGTGATCCGAAGGGGTACGTGCACCCTGATGTTTATAGCAGCAATGTCCACAGTAGCCAAACTATGGAAAGAGCCAAAGTGTCCATGGACAGATGAATGGATAAAGAAGATGTGGTTTATGTATACACACACACACACACACGCACACACAAACACACAATGGACTATTATGTAGCCATCAAAAGGAATGAAATCTTGCCATTTGCAATGACGTGGATGGAATTGGAGGGTATTATGCTGAGCGAAATAAGTCAATCAGAGAAAGACATGTATCATATGATCTCACTGATATGAGGAATTTTTAATCTCAGGAAACACACTGAGGGTTGCTGGAGTGGTGGGGGGTGGGAGGGATAGAGTGGCTGGGTGATAGACATTGGGGAGGGTGTGTGCTATGGTGAGCACTGTGAATTGTGTAAGACTGTTGAATCATAGACCTGTACCTCTGAAACAAATAATACATTATATGTTAAAAAAAGAAGAAGATAATAGGAAGGGTAAAATGAAGGGGGGAAAATTGGAGGGGGAGATGAACCATGAGAGACTATGGACTCTGAGAAACAAACTGAGGGTTCTAGAGGGGAGGGGGGTGGGGGGATGGGTTAGCCTGGTGATGGGTATTAAAGAGGGCATGTATTGAATGGAGCACTGGGTGTTATACGCAAACAATGAATCATGGAACACTACATCAAAAACTAAAGATGTAACGTATGGTGATTAACATAACATAATAAAATTAAAAAAAAAAAAAACAAAGAAAAATCTTTAAATACCAGTCCCTACAACAATTCAAACTTGAACACGAATTTCAGATACTGTGCACAGAAAAGGAAACAATCAACATAACTAAAAGATAACCTACTGAATGGGTGAAGATATTTGCAAATTACATATCTGATAAAGGTTTAGTATCCAAAATATATAAAGAATGTATACAACTCAACACCCCCAAAAACAAATAATTCAATTAAAAAATGGGCAGAAAACATGAACAGACGTTTCTCCAAAGAAGACATATAGATGACCAATAGACACATGAAAAGATGCTCAACATCACTGATCATCAGAGAAATGCAAATCAAAACCACAATGAGATAGCATCTCACACCTGTCAGAATAGCCAGTAAGTGTTGGCAAGGATGTGGAGAAAAAGGAACCATTGTGCATTGTTGATAGGAATGCAAAATGGTGCAGCCATGGTGGAAGACAGTAAAGAAGTTCTTCAAAAAATTAAAAATAGAACTACCCTATGATCCAGTAATCTCACTACTGAGTATTACCTAAAGAATATGACAACACTAATTTGAAAGGATACATGCACCCTTATGTTTATAGCGACATTAATTATAATAACCAAATTATAGAAGCAGCCCAGGGGTCCATTGATAGATGAATGCATATAGATATGTAGATATATAGATATATAAATAAATAAATATTACTCAGCCATAAGAAAAGAATGAAACCTTGCCATTTGCAACGACATGGATGGAGATAGAGAGTATGATGTTATGTAAAGTGAAATAAACCAGTCAGAAAAGAAAAATACCCTATGATTTTATTCATATGTGGAATTTAAGAAACAAAACATACAAATGAAGGAAAAAAAAAAGAGACAAACCAAGCAACAAACTCTTAACTATAGTGAACAAACAGATCATTACCATGGTTACCAGAGGGGAGGTGGGTAGGGAATGGGTGAAATAGATTAAGGGGATTAAGAGTACACTTATCATGACGAACATCAAGTAACATATGGAAGTGTTGAATCACTATATTGTACACCTGAAATTAATATAATACTGTATGCTAACTACACTGGAATTTACATTTAAAAACATAAAAAATAAAAGACTATCAGACACCTGCTTTGGACACGGAGAAAAATGGAAAAGATGCCATTTTTTTGAAGTCAGCATACTCTAAATAATTGAATGTTAAGTTTCTACGTGATTAATTTTAAGATCCTAAAAATGGGAATTAAGCCTTTGAGCTTTTTCTTAGCCTTCGTTAATGGTATTAGACCACTGAAAATGTCCTAAGAGTTCCAAAATCCTCAGTATTTTCCTCCTTCACATCAATACACTGAATCCTTGGTTCAGATGACTGGCAATGAGGAAGACCATTGAAGATTATTTATGAACATATATTTGTGCAGGATACTTATGTCCTTTAGGTTGTTAAGGATTTGGTGTGTGTTTATGCACATGTATGGTGAAGGACAGAAAGGAAATTTACTTGCTGAAGTAAATTTGGTCAACAGTGGATTAAATAAAGTTAAAGCATTTGTTTAGCACAGGAAATTTTCAAACCATTAGTAAATTAATAGCATTTCTAAATTGTCTATAATCAGAATACTGTTCCTGCAAACACCCAACCCCACCACTATAGAATCACCTGAATATTTCTGGGAACTTCAATGTTTCACTCACCTCCTACTTGGAAAATCCTGACACAGAGACTAGCCAGCTGCTTGCCCAGTGTTGTGTCTAGCAGATCTGCAAAACCAGAAGTCCTCTTGCCCCATAAAGGAGACTTTTGACATATTTTCTGGTTACTGCTATTCTACCAAATGAAGAAGGCAAACCTGAAGCAATGTTGAAATAATCCATCCATGGGTAGTGTCATGTTCAATTCCATTATGCAGGATTAGACTGTCTTGCTTCTTTAGCCCCCAGCTATTCTCTACCTTCTAACAAAAGCATCACAGATAAGTTTTTCACTCTGTTCTCTTCTGATTTAGGAAATATAATTATTTCTTAAATTCCTGTATTTTCTCTTTGAGACCGACCAAAAAAAATCAACAAGACATTTGGCCCTTTCAAATTTACTCTGGAAAAATTACAATTTCAAAGATTTGTCTGTGGTCCATTGTCTAGTATCCTATTACTTATTGGTTATTTATGAAGGAAAAAGGTGTATTTTTCAAGATTGCTTGATATTATCTCCCACAAGTTTTTTTGTTGTTGTTGTTAGGATCTTCCCATGACTAGGAATTTTTGCTCAAATGCAGTTGGAGGGGAAAAAAATGACTAATAAGAATACAAGTCAATCGTAGGTTGGAGTTCCTAATTACTTTCTCACTTAAAAAGGAAATGATATCTGAAGTTGGCCTTTCATCAGGTTAACTGGCAAAATGACTGAATTAACCACGGTAAGCGTATTGTTAAAATTACAATTTGTTCGAAATTAGGCTGTGGGAAAGAGGATTTTCTACAGTAAGTTAAGCCAAGTTAAACAGAGAAGGAAAAACATAACTGTTATTCCCTTTACTCCAAGTCTGGGTTAAAGGGTTGATTATGTGGGAACATGCCAAAGGGTCAGATATTCCAAACCCATGGAATCTGGCTTCTTGACAAATTCCCAAATATAACTTATGGCTTTAAGTACCTTTTTCTATTTTATTCCATTAATTTGGAAATTCTGATATAGATCATTATCAAACCCCAAGAAATTAGTTTATTCTTCTTACAAATGATTTAGATATTTACAAATTAGATAAAAAGTTAATGTAATACATTTCTGCCTACACATGTGTATGGTTTTATAGACATCATATTTTTCAGATGAAATATAATGGGCTCATTATTAATTAACCTTAATACTTGTTATACATGCATAATATCATGGTTTCATTCAATCTTTACAGAAGATTCTTAATGGAATATACCATCATTTCATAAAAAATTCTGTAGTATTTTCTTTAGCTTAAACATGAAGCTACATTAATTTGACATTCTTGTGTATTAGCAAAATGACTTAAAATGGCATCATTTAATCATGTAAATTATTGAAACCAAACTGTGGGAAGAATTGCTCCATCTTAAATCTGGTGTCAGTTTGATGATATGTATCTATATTGTTATTAATGGAAGCTTACATTGTAAAATAAGTCTTCTGTGCTCAACCATATGCTGTGTTGCTTTCTTTTAGCATGACTTTGGTCCAATATATACACTGCTCAATTGCAACATCAATATAAATATTATGGGATTGTTGGTATAGTAGATCCCTCATATATACTGATTATTTTATTTAAAAAAAACCTTGATTCTTTTCCAAGAATCATAGAACTGTTATTTTTGGTTAAGCTTTATGTTCCTTTGGTTGTGATTTTTATACTTGAAAGAAATCCCTTAAACTATCTTGAAACTCAAAACAATTTTTTCTTTTCCTTTTCCTCTTTCCAACCCAATGTCTTATGGCTGCCTTGATTTAAATCTGTTTTGAATTAATTGTTTCTTTGACCAAGAGTTAATAATTTTCTCCATAGTCCATTCACCCTGCTTTAGGAAGTTTAAGATGTTTCTGGAAAGGACTGAGTAGTTTTTCTTTCCTTGCTAAGCAAGGATTGCGGTTACTTATCCTCTGATGGTAAACAAACAGAAATGTCAGTGAATGTGGAGTCACGATCAGACCCTAGGTTAACAATTTAATGAAAACGAACAGGACATACACATTGTCTTACTAAAAAATCTTCCTTCGGCATATTTTATTTAGGCTTCACATGTTGCTACTCTGGAAAATGTGCAAAAGGATCTGGTCTTTTATAATATATGTTAGCTTCATTGAAATAATGCAGTTTCAGGAATGACTTCTTGACTGATATAAAGATGTTTTTTAGATAAAAGTAATAACTTCAGTTAGGAGAAATGGAAGAAATTTTAAATTTTAGTTGGGTGGAGAGAAGACAATTAACAAGTAGCAAATTCTGTAGTTAACTGTCTAGAATCTGTTTTTCTGTTATGAAATAGAAAAGTAAGGAAGTTAGAACAGTCTCCATTCTAAAAGTAAATTGGCTAATCTTCTAGCAGATCTGAAACTCACCAGAGAATCTGACATGTGATTTCTTTTTGATGATTTTGTATAATTTATTTATAGACACTTAATACATGGAGTTTAACAGGTAATTGACTTCTAATTTTTTTTAAAAGATTTTATTTATTTGACAGAGAGAGACACAGTGAGAGAGGGAACACAAGCAGGGGGAGTGGGAGAGGGAGAAGCAGGCTCCTCGCTGAGCAGGGAGCCTGATGTGGGGCTCAATCCCAGGACCATGGGATCATGACCTGAGCCAAAGGCAGATGCTTAACAACTGAGCCACACAGGCACCCAATTTTGACTTCTAATTTTTTTTTTTTTTTACTTCTAAGTTTTGTCAATTTTGAAGTGTTAGAAAAAAGTCTTCAATCAATATAGGAATTTAAACCTCAAAAGACAAAATCTACTTTGAGTGGTAGTAAAAAATAAAATAAAATTAGTTTATATGGCTTAATTTTTACTTCCTCCTTCCAAAAATATAATTTCTTTAGAAAGAAACATAAACTACTCTTTGCCACCTGAGTAATGTCTATCCTTCATTAAAAATCTTGCCATTAAAAAAGTTAATAAACATTAAGCTTAATTAAAAAAACCTTTAGAAGGAGCTTTCCCCCTAAGGTCAGGAACATGGCAGGGATGTCCACTATCATCACTGCTATTCAACATAGTACTAGAAGTCCTAGCCACAACAATCAGACAACAAAAAGAAATAAACGGCATCTGAATCGGCAAAGAAGAAGTCAAACTCTCACTCTTTGCAGATGATATGATACTTTATGTGGAAAACCCAAAAGACTCCACCCAAAACTGCTAGAACTCATACGAGAATTCAGGAAAGTGGCAGGATATAAAATCAAAGCACAGAAATCAGTGGCATTCCTATACACCAAGACAGAAGAAAGAGAAATTAAGGAGTCAATCCCATTTACAATTGCACCCAAAACCATAAGATACCTAGCAATAAATCTAACGAAAGAGGCAAGTACTCAGAAAACTATAAAATACTCATAAAAGAAACTGAGGAAGACACAAAGAAATGGAAAACTGTTCCATGCTCATGCGTTGGAAGAACAAATATTGTGAAGATGTCAATGCTACCTAGAGCAATCTACACATTTAATGCAATCCCTATCAAAACACCATCCACTTTTTTCAAAGAAATGGAACAAATAATCCTAAATATTGTATGGAACCAGAAAAGACCCCGAATAGCCAGAGGAATGTTGAAAAAGAACAGCAAAGCTGGTGGCATCACAATTCTAGACTTCAAACTCTATTACAAAGCTGTCATAGTCAAGACAGTATGGTACTGGCCCAAAAACAGACACATAGATCAATGGAACAGAATAGAGAGCCCAGAAATGGACCCTCCACTCTATGGTCCACTAATCTTTGACAAAGCAGGAAAGAATGTCCAATGGAAAAAAGACAGTCTCTTCAACAAATTGTGTTGGGAAAATTGGACAGCCACATGCAAAAGAATGAAACTGGACCACTTCCTTACACCACACACAAAAATAGACTCAAAATGGTTGAAAGACCTAAATGTGAGACAGGAGTCCATCAAAATCCTAAAAGAGAACACAGGCAGCAACCTCTTCCACCTCAGCTGCAGCAACTTCTTCCT
>NW_022591482.1:0-6469 GCF_004348235.1 Phoca vitulina
TAAGTGTTTAACAACCCACTGTCTAGGGAAAAAGCCTTAAATTGTAGCATTTGTCGATTTCCAGGATATGAATGCTTCCACCATGGCTGATTTCTAGCTACCACCGTGATATCGCTGAACGCAGAGTTGGGAAGAGATACACACACTCAGCTCCTGGTGAAGGTCCTCGGGGTAGCCTCCAAGACACCATTGTTTTCTTCCAGCATCTAAGATCAATGAAGGAACTAGGTAGAGCTGAAAAAATAATGCTTAGAAAAAAAGCAATCTGCAATATGGTATAATCAATAAGATCGTGTTTATATAAATTTTAAAATTACACAAAATGATATAATGCATGTATATGCATTAAAGAATAGAACATGGATGGGAAGAAAACAAAAATTGGAGGATAGTGTTTGCCTTTGGAAAGAGACGGATACAGGAATGGACACAAAGAATTTCAGCATATCTCCATGGCTTTATTTCTTAAATTAAAAGAGCTGAAGCAAATATGTCAGAATCTTAATATTGATTTCTTTTGAATCAATATTTAAAAGGGAGGGGTCTCTATTTATTCAAAGTATCTCATTAACATAAATATAATGCAAAAATGAAGTATGATCATGATTATGTAAAAACAGAACTCCCTTGATCACTCCATGCCTCGGTTTCCTGATGGAAAGCCATCCAAGGGGGTTTTGGGTCATTGTGCTTGGATTCCAGACCATTGCTTTTCTATTGTCCTTTATTTCCACATTTTCTCTCCTAAGTGTGACTTCTACAGTGGCAGAAAGCCACCGAGCCCGTGAGTCAACGTTGGGCCGGGTGACGTGCATGCTGCCATCTCTATTTGATGGTTTTAGCACCTGTCAGAATTCTCCGCCAGCCTCCATCTGAGGCACTGTGACCAGCCTGGGGGTCTGGGGGGTGGGTTTTTTTTGACATTTTACTGTGAGAAGATCCACCCTGGCACTGTTCCAGGAAGCCTCTCCAGGGTGAAATAGATGGTTCACAGTGGTGGGAAGTACCGAGAGACCACCTTGAAGCTCCACCCTGGGATCTGGGTGGTCACCGAGGGAAAGGTGGCAAGAAGGAGTTACATTAGTAGCAGTTAACATGGGTTGACTATCCAAGCTTTGGGTTCACAAGACCTGGGTAAGGCTTTACCATGGACTAGCTAGGTGACTTGGGAAAAGTGAGCTGATGCATGTTGTTGGTTTTGTTTCTGTTTTCATTTATAAAGTGAGTACTGTAGTAGATTGTATTATTGTGCAAGCTATTTGCAACTCCTCCTTGGGGGAGGATTGTCTTCTGTGCTCCATTGAGGTCATGTGGCCACGTGACCTACCATGTCCCTCCTTGCCCTGTTGAACTCATGAGTGGTGGTTATGGGACTTACCTGGGGCAATGAAGCTGTAAAAGCGAACTCACAGCCCTCATCTTTCCTTAGCCTCTGCCAGGAGCCCAGCCCATCCAGCTTTGGGGCTGTTCCATCAGCCTGGTCCCCAAAGTAAAGATGGTGACGATCAGAGGTGCAGCCAAGTTCGGACGTACATGGAGCCTGAGTGAGACAGACTCCGTCAGCTGCTGCATGTGGAAGATCATCCATTACTGCAATACCACCTAGACCATTCTGGCTGAGACAGGGTGCTCACGTTGGAGAAGGAGATAACATACGTGAAGTGCATAGCCACCATGTGGCGTATAAGGATGTCACAGTTGGGATAGGAGAAGTCATGCACAGCTATAAACAACCCACAAATCTTGGTGACGAAACATGTTGCATGTTTATTTCTCATGCACACTACACATCCTAGGGGGTCCCTGCCCTTTGTAGTCATTCAGGGATCCCAGCTGGTGGCGATTCTATCTTGATGGGTGCTTTTTTCAAGACCCTGAGTCGAGAGGGAAAAAAATAATCTGGCAAACCACACCCAGGCTCGTAAAGCTCCAACTCAGGAGAGATGCAGGCCACTTCCCTATTTCACTGCCCAAAGCGCTCTCACGACTATGCCCAATTTAAAAAGGGACAGGAGTGCAAATGCACCCCGTGCACAGGAGGCGGAAGTTGGGTACGTGAGGTCAGCACTGAGACCTCCCTGGGGCCATTTGGGGAATGGTGGCTTGTGCTGGAGTTACCATTCATCATAACCTTTAGGCTGACTCCAAATGGGGAAAAGTGGCATGTGGGACCACATTCTAGGCAGGGGACCGGCATGCACAAATGCAGAGTCTGGAAGGTGCCTGCCTTGCTGGGGATATTGCAGATGCTCAGGGAAGAGCATGGTGCACACAGAGAATTGGCCAGAGATGCAGTTTGGAGCTGTTCCGTGAAGACCTCTGGATATAGACATTAGCACGTGGCAGCTGGGAGCCTAGAAACACGGTAAGCAGGAAAGTGAACAGGGTCAGCTTTCGGCCCCCGTGAGGGAGGGGTGAATCCCTGAGTTCTGGTGGGGCGGTGAGGCTGGTGGGAGGAGGGCGGGTTTGTGAGCTCTGAGGGCGAGTCAGCAGGACTGGAAGTTCGACAGGACATGACGGCTTGAGGGGTGACGGGTGGAGGCTGACTCCAGTCCGTCCTGAGTGGGGATGAGGAGGAGGGCCAGTCTCAGCTGCCAGAGAGGATGGGAGTGCCGCACTGGAGGTGGTGAACTGCTAAAGTCACAGACAATGACAATACTTTGTTCCGGGAGGTTTGGGAGCAAGAGAACCTTCTTACCTCCTTGGTAAACTCTTTGACATCAGCTCAGCATACATAGACCCCATCGCCCGCAATCCCCCGCTGAGTACACACACCCGACAGAAGTGAGCAAAGGTGCATGCTGAGACGTAGCTCTAGTCATAACCTCCGAACCGAAAGTAAGCCAAGTGCCCATCCACAGGAGGAGATATCGCAGTGCATTTCCATGACGGAATATTAGGCAACAACGAAAAAATGAATAGATTAAAACCACAAATATGCCATGATGAGTGAGCCTCTGAAACAGAGTGTGGAACAAAACCAGATCCCCAAACACTCATGCTCTGTGGTTCTCTTTGCGGAAAGCCCCCCAGACAACAAAGTCACAGTGTTAGAAGTCAAGCTAGGGCTCTCTGTGGGGTGGACAGAGTGGGTCATGAGGAGGTCTCTGGAGGATGGCGGGGTCTTCTTTTCCTGACTGGGGTGGTGGTTAAACAAATGTTTGCTCCGTGATAGTTCGGTGAACTGCCCATCTAACCTTTGTACGCTTTTCTGTACACAAACTAAACATCAGTTGAGACGAGTGGACTGAGATACAACATTTCAGGGACCACCAGAAGGGGCATAACTTGGTAAGCAGCCAAGAGGCAGAAGACGGCGGCGTCCCGGAAGCAAAGGGGAGTGGTGGGGTGGCCCTGCAGGGTGGAGGCTGCAGAGGGAGCTAAGGGAGGAGGCCAGCGACTCCACTGGTTCCAGGAACAGGAAAGTCGTTATTAACCCTGCTGAGACCAGTTTCCCTTTGGGGAGGTGTGGGGGTGGGATGATGAGAAGAGGCCAGGTTGGTGGAGGGCTCTAGCAGCGAGTGTGGGGGAGTGCGGAAGAGGAGATGGGGAATGCAGATGTGTCCTTTGGCACTCTGGTCTTGAAGGGGAAATGCACAATGTTGACAGCTAGAAGGGAATTCAGAGTCAGGTCTGTTTTTTATTTTATATATTTTTTAAAGATTTTATTTATTGAGACACAGAGATACAGAGAGAAAGAGAGCATGAGCAGGGGGAGAGGGAGAAGCAGGCTCCCTGCCCAGCCAGGAGCCCGATGCGATGCAGGGCTCGATCCCAGGACCCCGGGATCATGACCCAAGCCGAAGGCAGACGCTTAACCATTTGAGCCACGCAGGCGCCCCCAGGTCTGTTTTTTAATGTGGAAAAAAGACCCAAGCAGGCTTTGCTGTGGGGAGCCCCCAGGGGGATTGCTGACAAATTTCACCTTATCCCAGAGGTTGTCTCCACACCCACTTTGTACAGGAGACCCCCCTCACCACCCATCTCCATCCCTGCCTGACCTATATGTTATATGCTTACTTCGCCTTGTTGATCTTGTCCAGCTAGGGGGTCAACCCCATGGGAGCGGGGAGTTTTATCCGTTCTGTTCCCCATGTTAACCCTGTGCTGGGAATGTGTCTGCACACAGTAGAAACATTTGTCATGGGCAAATGAATGGGGAGGCAGACAGAGAGAGAGGCTGGTGATAGGAGGACCGAGGAGCAGGATCTGGAGCTCAGCCCTGTACTGAGGGGGCAGGGACATTTGGAGACACAAAGAGGAAGCAATGGATTGTACCAGGGTGAGTGCAGGCGGGGTGGGCAGGAGGTTGAGGGAAGGGCCTTGGTTCTGATTGGGGGGGTGCTTCAGGAGAAAAGAGGAGACAGTCCGGAGGAGCCTGGAGGAAGTCAGAGAAGACTGCACTGCTAGAAAGTGCAGAGGGGCTGATGTGTCCTGGGCCCCAGCAAGGTTGGAGATCACCAACTCCGGGGGTCCCCTGCTTGGCTCAGAAGCTGACAAAGGGGTGTGTTGTTGTGTTGGATCAGGCCAGAGTCGTTTCCACGGGGATCCAGGGCATCCTGGAAGATGGGGTGGGTGCTTCCACAGAACTGACAGATGGGGACGATGGAGGGGTCTCCCTCAGATCAGAGAGGGGACAAGTCTCAGCATGATGACGGTAACAGCTACCATTCCAGAACACGGACGAGGCCAGGCCCCTACTGAGCAGGAGCTGGCCTCACCAGCTCTGTGATCACGTCCATTTCACAGGCCAGGTTGTGTTTGCCGGCCCCCTCCCTGTCAGGACTTGAACCCAGCCCGTGGCTTCCAGAGCCTGAGGCTGTAGCCACTTTGCTACATGGACCTAGAGAGGCGAGCAGGGTATGGACAGAGAGGGGGTGCTGGGCTCTGGATGTGAGGATCGGGCAGCCCAGGCATGAGGGAGAGAGCAGAATGGGCCAGGCTGCCGTGTGGGAGAGGACATGGACGTCAGCCTCCTTCACAAGGAGGTGCAAGTGCACCCAGAGCACATCTGACCTGCGTTTACCTGGTCCAGGACTGAACCTGCCACACCTGTGCTCTGAGGTGGACGTTGTGAACAAGCTGAGGGTGGGACACGTGTGTGGGGGGCATTCAGGAAGCAGGCAGTGGTGCTGGCAGAACCCCCAGGACTCCCAGGGCTCCAGCCCTTTCCATTACACCCAGCAGGGGCTGGGAGGGGGGCGGACCTCCCCCTGGTCCATTCTGGGCATTTCGGTCCCATGAAAGCCCAGCTCTAGCTGCCAAACTCCCGACTCCCCAGCAAGAAACCCCAGGCAGCGTCCACCTGCCCCAGTCTCCCTGACCCCATCCTCCTGCCCCTGCCTCTTCTGGATTCCCCTGGCCTCCCTGCAGTTTGGAGTCCCCAGAAAACCGGCTGAAAGAAGCAGAGCCTCATAGAATTTTGGGACTGAGGGATCCCGGCTCCCTCTCCCACCTGGGGCTGAAGGCCCTTCAGTATTTCTTACCCCTCCCAGGCAGTCCCTGCCTTTCCTCCCCCTCCCTTTCTCAAGAGGTTTTGCTGAGCAGGTAGGAAGGTACTGGGGGTCCATCCTTCCCCCCCCCCCCCCCGAAGCCCCCAGTGCGACCTGTGCTCCCCGCAGGGAGTCGATCCCTCAGGTAAGGGGTTAGCTTGGACAAAAGAGGGGACTACTTTTTGAGGGTCTGCTCTGTGCCAGGCATTGTGTGCGATGCGGAGCCACGCTGGTGGAAAGGGAAGGGAGGCAGGGAGGGTCCTGTTTGCCAGAAGCCCTGGGTTTGGTGGAGACGGAGACTGGCAGAGGGGCCCGTTTTCCAGCCTGTTTTTGCAGTGCACCCAGCGCTGTTTCTACACTTTATCTTTACCAGTAAGTAGAGAGATGAGCAAGAGAATAGATCATGGAGCTCTGCCTGGGGGAGTCCAACTACTCCAGGCAGCTCATCCAGAGTTTCCCCGCCCGGTCCGACCCCTCCCCTGCCCCCCTCCCCAGCTTCTTCCCACGGGTCCAGTTTTGCACTCCAGAAGGTCCTCTACTTGTCTGACCCACCCTCCTCTACCAACGAATGGGACCCTCGTCCGCCCTCCCTCCCCACTTCTGAAGTCTTCCAGGCTCCAATGTGCCACCTTCAGCCGCCCCCATCCCCTCCCTGTCCTTCCGGTGGCGGTCCGCCCGCCCTACCTCTTCGAATCCCTCAATCATTGGGCATCTCTTCCGTAATTCCGGCACCTGAGCGGCCAAGGTGCCCCCCAAAAGCTCAGCTGACCAGCGCCCCCCACCCCCAGGTGGCCATCTCCTTCCCCCCTCCCCCGCCCGCACACCCAGACACCAAAGGTGCCCACCCGCGGGGGCCGGAGCACCGCGGTGCCGCCCCTGCCCGGGCGCGGCTCCACCTGCAGGGCGCTGGGCGGCCGGCGCGCGGCGGGCGGTGCGGGCCGCGGGGGCGGAGGAGCGGGCGGCGCGAGGGAGGGGCC
>NW_022591483.1:0-6467 GCF_004348235.1 Phoca vitulina
TTACCCCAAAGATACAAATGTAGTGATCCGAAGGGGTACGTGCACCCTGATGTTTATAGCAGCAATGTCCACAGTAGCCAAACTATGGAAAGAGCCAAAGTGTCCATGGACAGATGAATGGATAAAGAAGATGTGGTTTATGTATACACACACACACACACGCACACACAAACACACAATGGACTATTATGCAGCCATCAAAAGGAATGAAATCTTGCCATTTGCAATGACGTGGATGGAATTGGAGGGTATTATGCTGAGCGAAATAAGTCAATCAGAGAAAGACATGTATCATATGATCTCACTGATATGAGGAATTTTTAATCTCAGGAAACACACTGAGGGTTGCTGGAGTGGTGGGGGGTGGGAGGGATAGAGTGGCTGGGTGATAGACATTGGGGAGGGTGTGTGCTATGGTGAGCACTGTGAATTGTGTAAGACTGTTGAATCATAGACCTGTACCTCTGAAACAAATAATACATTATATGTTAAAAAAAGAAGAAGATAATAGGAAGGGTAAAATGAAGGGGGGAAAATTGGAGGGGGAGATGAACCATGAGAGACTATGGACTCTGAGAAACAAACTGAGGGTTCTAGAGGGGAGGGGGGTGGGGGGATGGGTTAGCCTGGTGATGGGTATTAAAGAGGGCATGTATTGAATGGAGCACTGGGTGTTATACGCAAACAATGAATCATGGAACACTACATCAAAAACTAAAGATGTAACGTATGGTGATTAACATAACATAATAAAATTAAAAAAAAAAAAAACAAAGAAAAATCTTTAAATACCAGTCCCTACAACAATTCAAACTTGAACACGAATTTCAGATACTGTGCACAGAAAAGGAAACAATCAACATAACTAAAAGATAACCTACTGAATGGGTGAAGATATTTGCAAATTACATATCTGATAAAGGTTTAGTATCCAAAATATATAAAGAATGTATACAACTCAACACCCCCAAAAACAAATAATTCAATTAAAAAATGGGCAGAAAACATGAACAGACGTTTCTCCAAAGAAGACATATAGATGACCAATAGACACATGAAAAGATGCTCAACATCACTGATCATCAGAGAAATGCAAATCAAAACCACAATGAGATAGCATCTCACACCTGTCAGAATAGCCAGTAAGTGTTGGCAAGGATGTGGAGAAAAAGGAACCATTGTGCATTGTTGATAGGAATGCAAAATGGTGCAGCCATGGTGGAAGACAGTAAAGAAGTTCTTCAAAAAATTAAAAATAGAACTACCCTATGATCCAGTAATCTCACTACTGAGTATTACCTAAAGAATATGACAACACTAATTTGAAAGGATACATGCACCCTTATGTTTATAGCGACATTAATTATAATAACCAAATTATAGAAGCAGCCCAGGGGTCCATTGATAGATGAATGCATATAGATATGTAGATATATAGATATATAAATAAATAAATATTACTCAGCCATAAGAAAAGAATGAAACCTTGCCATTTGCAACGACATGGATGGAGATAGAGAGTATGATGTTATGTAAAGTGAAATAAACCAGTCAGAAAAGAAAAATACCTATGATTTTATTCATATGTGGAATTTAAGAAACAAAACATACAAATGAAGGAAAAAAAAAAGAGACAAACCAAGCAACAAACTCTTAACTATAGTGAACAAACAGATCATTACCATGGTTACCAGAGGGGAGGTGGGTAGGGAATGGGTGAAATAGATTAAGGGGATTAAGAGTACACTTATCATGACGAACATCAAGTAACATATGGAAGTGTTGAATCACTATATTGTACACCTGAAATTAATATAATACTGTATGCTAACTACACTGGAATTTACATTTAAAAACATAAAAAATAAAAGACTATCAGACACCTGCTTTGGACACGGAGAAAAATGGAAAAGATGCCATTTTTTTGAAGTCAGCATACTCTAAATAATTGAATGTTAAGTTTCTACGTGATTAATTTTAAGATCCTAAAAATGGGAATTAAGCCTTTGAGCTTTTTCTTAGCCTTCGTTAATGGTATTAGACCACTGAAAATGTCCTAAGAGTTCCAAAATCCTCAGTATTTTCCTCCTTCACATCAATACACTGAATCCTTGGTTCAGATGACTGGCAATGAGGAAGACCATTGAAGATTATTTATGAACATATATTTGTGCAGGATACTTATGTCCTTTAGGTTGTTAAGGATTTGGTGTGTGTTTATGCACATGTATGGTGAAGGACAGAAAGGAAATTTACTTGCTGAAGTAAATTTGGTCAACAGTGGATTAAATAAAGTTAAAGCATTTGTTTAGCACAGGAAATTTTCAAACCATTAGTAAATTAATAGCATTTCTAAATTGTCTATAATCAGAATACTGTTCCTGCAAACACCCAACCCCACCACTATAGAATCACCTGAATATTTCTGGGAACTTCAATGTTTCACTCACCTCCTACTTGGAAAATCCTGACACAGAGACTAGCCAGCTGCTTGCCCAGTGTTGTGTCTAGCAGATCTGCAAAACCAGAAGTCCTCTTGCCCCATAAAGGAGACTTTTGACATATTTTCTGGTTACTGCTATTCTACCAAATGAAGAAGGCAAACCTGAAGCAATGTTGAAATAATCCATCCATGGGTAGTGTCATGTTCAATTCCATTATGCAGAATTAGACTGTCTTGCTTCTTTAGCCCCCAGCTATTCTCTACCTTCTAACAAAAGCATCACAGATAAGTTTTTCACTCTGTTCTCTTCTGATTTAGGAAATATAATTATTTCTTAAATTCCTGTATTTTCTCTTTGAGACCGACCAAAAAAAATCAACAAGACATTTGGCCCTTTCAAATTTACTCTGGAAAAATTACAATTTCAAAGATTTGTCTGTGGTCCATTGTCTAGTATCCTATTACTTATTGGTTATTTATGAAGGAAAAAGGTGTATTTTTCAAGATTGCTTGATATTATCTCCCACAAGTTTTTTTGTTGTTGTTGTTAGGATCTTCCCATGACTAGGAATTTTTGCTCAAATGCAGTTGGAGGGGAAAAAAATGACTAATAAGAATACAAGTCAATCGTAGGTTGGAGTTCCTAATTACTTTCTCACTTAAAAAGGAAATGATATCTGAAGTTGGCCTTTCATCAGGTTAACTGGCAAAATGACTGAATTAACCACGGTAAGCGTATTGTTAAAATTACAATTTGTTCGAAATTAGGCTGTGGGAAAGAGGATTTTCTACAGTAAGTTAAGCCAAGTTAAACAGAGAAGGAAAAACATAACTGTTATTCCCTTTACTCCAAGTCTGGGTTAAAGGGTTGATTATGTGGGAACATGCCAAAGGGTCAGATATTCCAAACCCATGGAATCTGGCTTCTTGACAAATTCCCAAATATAACTTATGGCTTTAAGTACTTTTTTCTATTTTATTCCATTAATTTGGAAATTCTGATATAGATCATTATCAAACCCCAAGAAATTAGTTTATTCTTCTTACAAATGATTTAGATATTTACAAATTAGATAAAAAGTTAATGTAATACATTTCTGCCTACACATGTGTATGGTTTTATAGACATCATATTTTTCAGATGAAATATAATGGGCTCATTATTAATTAACCTTAGTACTTGTTATACATGCATAATATCATGGTTTCATTCAATCTTTACAGAAGATTCTTAATGGAATATACCATCATTTCATAAAAAATTCTGTAGTATTTTCTTTAGCTTAAACATGAAGCTACATTAATTTGACATTCTTGTGTATTAGCAAAATGACTTAAAATGGCATCATTTAATCATGTAAATTATTGAAACCAAACTGTGGGAAGAATTGCTCCATCTTAAATCTGGTGTCAGTTTGATGATATGTATCTATATTGTTATTAATGGAAGCTTACATTGTAAAATAAGTCTTCTGTGCTCAACCATATGCTGTGTTGCTTTCTTTTAGCATGACTTTGGTCCAATATATACACTGCTCAATTGCAACATCAATATAAATATTATGGGATTGTTGGTATAGTAGATCCCTCATATATACTGATTATTTTATTTAAAAAAAACCTTGATTCTTTTCCAAGAATCATAGAACTGTTATTTTTGGTTAAGCTTTATGTTCCTTTGGTTGTGATTTTTATACTTGAAAGAAATCCCTTAAACTATCTTGAAACTCAAAACAATTTTTTCTTTTCCTTTTCCTCTTTCCAACCCAATGTCTTATGGCTGCCTTGATTTAAATCTGTTTTGAATTAATTGTTTCTTTGACCAAGAGTTAATAATTTTCTCCATAGTCCATTCACCCTGCTTTAGGAAGTTTAAGATGTTTCTGGAAAGGACTGAGTAGTTTTTCTTTCCTTGCTAAGCAAGGATTGCGGTTACTTATCCTCTGATGGTAAACAAACAGAAATGTCAGTGAATGTGGAGTCACGATCAGACCCTAGGTTAACAATTTAATGAAAACGAACAGGACATACACATTGTCTTACTAAAAAATCTTCCTTCGGCATATTTTATTTAGGCTTCACATGTTGCTACTCTGGAAAATGTGCAAAAGGATCTGGTCTTTTATAATATATGTTAGCTTCATTGAAATAATGCAGTTTCAGGAATGACTTCTTGACTGATATAAAGATGTTTTTTAGATAAAAGTAATAACTTCAGTTAGGAGAAATGGAAGAAATTTTAAATTTTAGTTGGGTGGAGAGAAGACAATTAACAAGTAGCAAATTCTGTAGTTAACTGTCTAGAATCTGTTTTTCTGTTATGAAATAGAAAAGTAAGGAAGTTAGAACAGTCTCCATTCTAAAAGTAAATTGGCTAATCTTCTAGCAGATCTGAAACTCACCAGAGAATCTGACATGTGATTTCTTTTTGATGATTTTGTATAATTTATTTATAGACACTTAATACATGGAGTTTAACAGGTAATTGACTTCTAATTTTTTTTAAAAGATTTTATTTATTTGACAGAGAGAGACACAGTGAGAGAGGGAACACAAGCAGGGGGAGTGGGAGAGGGAGAAGCAGGCTCCCCGCTGAGCAGGGAGCCTGATGTGGGGCTCAATCCCAGGACCATGGGATCATGACCTGAGCCAAAGGCAGATGCTTAACAACTGAGCCACACAGGCACCCAATTTTGACTTCTAATTTTTTTTTTTTTTTACTTCTAAGTTTTGTCAATTTTGAAGTGTTAGAAAAAAGTCTTCAATCAATATAGGAATTTAAACCTCAAAAGACAAAATCTACTTTGAGTGGTAGTAAAAAATAAAATAAAATTAGTTTATATGGCTTAATTTTTACTTCCTCCTTCCAAAAATATAATTTCTTTAGAAAGAAACATAAACTACTCTTTGCCACCTGAGTAATGTCTATCCTTCATTAAAAATCTTGCCATTAAAAAAGTTAATAAACATTAAGCTTAATTAAAAAAACCTTTAGAAGGAGCTTTCCCCCTAAGGTCAGGAACATGGCAGGGATGTCCACTATCATCACTGCTATTCAACATAGTACTAGAAGTCCTAGCCACAACAATCAGACAACAAAAAGAAATAAATGGCATCTGAATCGGCAAAGAAGAAGTCAAACTCTCACTCTTTGCAGATGATATGATACTTTATGTGGAAAACCCAAAAGACTCCACCCCAAAACTGCTAGAACTCATACGAGAATTCAGGAAAGTGGCAGGATATAAAATCAAAGCACAGAAATCAGTGGCATTCCTATACACCAAGACAGAAGAAAGAGAAATTAAGGAGTCAATCCCATTTACAATTGCACCCAAAACCATAAGATACCTAGCAATAAATCTAACGAAAGAGGCAAGTACTCAGAAAACTATAAAATACTCATAAAAGAAACTGAGGAAGACACAAAGAAATGGAAAACTGTTCCATGCTCATGGGTTGGAAGAACAAATATTGTGAAGATGTCAATGCTACCTAGAGCAATCTACACATTTAATGCAATCCCTATCAAAACACCATCCACTTTTTTCAAAGAAATGGAACAAATAATCCTAAATATTGTATGGAACCAGAAAAGACCCCGAATAGCCAGAGGAATGTTGAAAAAGAACAGCAAAGCTGGTGGCATCACAATTCTAGACTTCAAACTCTATTACAAAGCTGTCATAGTCAAGACAGTATGGTACTGGCCCAAAAACAGACACATAGATCAATGGAACAGAATAGAGAGCCCAGAAATGGACCCTCCACTCTATGGTCCACTAATCTTTGACAAAGCAGGAAAGAATGTCCAATGGAAAAAAGACAGTCTCTTCAACAAATTGTGTTGGGAAAATTGGACAGCCACATGCAAAAGAATGAAACTGGACCACTTCCTTACACCACACACAAAAATAGACTCAAAATGGTTGAAAGACCTAAATGTGAGACAGGAGTCCATCAAAATCCTAAAAGAGAACACAGGCAGCAACCTCTTCCACCTCAGCTGCAGCAACTTCTTCCT
>NW_022591484.1:0-6464 GCF_004348235.1 Phoca vitulina
AAATAAAAATAATAAAAATAATAAAAGATACAATCACACAAAACCTATTATAGTCATAAAGCTTTATTTACTAACATGGCAAAAATATATATAAGGCAATAAAACTATTAGAAAGCTTATAATCTAATAGATTTAGATATTAGTGGTAGATTATAATATTACTCTTTCAGTGTTAAACAGATTAAGTATTTTAAAAATAAATAAGACCATAAATGTTTTGAATATATAATAAACTTAATTGTAGACATATAAAATTTTTTTCTTTACAGAGTTTTTTCGAATCTCCAATGAATATTTGCAAAAGTTGACCACACACTAAGTCACAGAGAGAATCTAAATACAGTGCAAAAATTAGTACTATTATAGGATATATTATTTTACTGCAATATAATAAAATGGAAATTAACTATTAGAAGGTGACAAAGGTGGTCTAATAACTTAAAAACCAAAGCAAAACTACTTTTTACCATACCGCATGAGTAAGTAAGGAAATCAAATCTAAAATCCAGCCTACTCAGGAATTATAAAAATGATGTAGCACACATCAGAATCTTCAGGTATTGATACAGCTAAAGCTGTACTCAAGAAAAATTCATAACCTTAAATTATTTTGTGATCAAATAAGAAAAATGAAAATTAACTAAAATCTAACTCAAAAATTTATTTCAAAAAAGAGACAAAAATAAAGTTGGAAAAATAATTTAATAAAGAATTAAAAACAAATTTAAAATTGACAAAACCATACAGCCAGTTTCTTAAAATGTCAAGAGAGACATACATACTGCTGGTAAGTCTGGCCATGAAAACACTTCAGAAGACATATGCATGCAATATTAAGAATGAGAAAGGGAGATGTGTGTGTGTATATATATATATGTATACACACACATATATACACAATATATGATATTATATATATGTATAAAATCCAGATTCCAAACCCATTAAAATGGCAAAAATTATAGACCAAATACATAAAAAATACAAATATGTAAACATGTATGTAAATATCCTACACAATATTAGCAATTTAATCTAGAAGTCAAAGGAATAACATGTCATGATTCAAGCAAGTTTTCTTTCAGGAATTTGAGAATAGTTCAAAATTAAGGAGTGTGTTAGTTATGTCTTATTTATAGATGCCTCTGCTAGGCAAACTCCCAGATGGCCCCCACTGATCCTTGCCTTCTGGTTTTCACTTTGTATAATCCCTTTCTCTTGAGTAACTTGCTTCTAACAACAATTTAGCAACATTGAGGGGGATGTCATTTCCTTGATTAAGTTATAAAAGATTCTGACTTCCCTCTTAGTAGCAGACTCTCCCCCTTGCTGGCTTTGATGAAGCAAGTTGCCATGTTGGGGGAAGTCCACATGGCAAGGAACTGAGGGTGGCCTCTGGTCAAGTGCCAGCTAGGAATTGAGGCCCTCAGGTCAATAGCCCAAAGTGACCTAATTCCTGCCAACAGCTATGTAAGTGAGCTTGGAAGCAAATCTTTCCCCAGTTAAGCCTTCACATGAGACCCCAGCCCTGGCCAACACCTAGACTGCATATGAGACCCTGAACAGAGGACCCAGTTAAGCCATGTCTAGATTCCTCACTCATAGAAACTCTGAGACAATAAATGTGTGTTGTGTTAAGTGGCTAAGTTGGTGGTAATTTGTTATGTAGCAATAGATAACGAATACTGATGCCTAACAATCTCTCGGCAAAATTGACTAACCATTTTTGTGAGGGGGACCTCTATTCAGTGGGTCTCCCCTTTCCATAAAGGAATTTCTAACAGTATTCTGTCTGTCCTCTCTCCTTATCTCCTCCTGTGGGAATGTCTGGTGAATGTTGAAGAAAAAACAGATCCCTTGCCTCTGCTCCTTCTGATCTCTCTGTTTTAGATGGGTTACTTTCCAGAGAGGCTTCTTTCTGGAATGCTTTCCTTCATGTGCTATTATATTTACCAAGGCAGATATGTCTCTGTGGAGGAGGCTTGCCATTACCCACCTTCACCTGGGTGAGTTTATTTCTAGGTGAATAATTAAGGAGCCACTTGAGTCCACACATCTATGCCACATATTCTGGTTACTCTTGCCAATTAAGCTGGTGTTTTGATCTGCATCAGTCTGATTCTTGTGTTCAGAATTAGTTCTAGACTCGAAGTGGGGAGCAGGTAGAGCGATATTCATCAGTGTTCTAAAACCCCAACTAATACTAATAAAAATTCTTAGTATACTAGAAATTGAAAGAAGCTTTATTGAAAAGGCAATGAGTATATAGCAGAAGCCAATAGTAACCACTGTATTAAATAGTGAATTAATAAAGGAATTCTATAAAAGTCAGAAATAAGGCAGGAGTGCCCCCATTACTACTAGCATCCAACCTTGTTCTGGAGACTATAGTCAGTGAAATATGGGAGGAAATGGAATACAATATACATAGGTTGGAAAAGAAAGTATAAACATAATTATTTTCCAATGATATATTTTCATACAGAGAAAATCCAAGATGATAAGCTGAAAAAAATATTGAAACCAATAAGCATGGTCAGTAAAATGTAGAGAAAAAATAGGTACAAAACCCAGTTGCTTTCCTTCACACATCAATTATCTGTTAGAAAATTTAATGGAAAGGAGATCCATTCATGATAGCGGTGAAATCATAAAATACGATATACTTAAAAAGAAATGTGAAAAATCTTGAAGAAACCTATAAAACTTCTCTGATGGAAATAAAGAGATGAAAGATGAATAAATGGAGAGAGAAGTAGCAGTGGTCAATGACTTCGGTTACTCTGGTAGGACAATATTTATCATATATCTCATTGGCTAAATGGAAAATCAAATAATAGCAGTGTAGGGTTCTATAGAACGTGATCAGAAAATCCCATTAATGTGGCATCAAAGTTCCAGATTCAATAAGTTTCTGAATTATTTAACACTGTTTAATACTCTTTATAGTTTTGGGGGCGCCTGAGCGGCTCAGTCGTTAAGCGTCTGCCTTCGGCTCAGGTCATGATCTCAGGGTCCTGGGATCGAGCCCCACATCAGGCTCCCTGCTCCGCGGGAAGCCTGCTTCTCCCTCTCCCCTCCCCCTGCTTGTGTCTCTCTCTGTCAAATAAATAAATAAAATCTTTAAAAAAAATACTCTTTATAGTTTTGGGATTTGGACCAGGCATATGTCACACCTAAACACTTGACAATGTTAGCAGTCTTCAGTGATCTTCCCTCAATCCTGAATGGCAGGACAGACTCATCATCACCGAGACCCTGACACAAAGCAGAAATCATCAACTCTATGTATTTGCTTTGCTGGACAATGGCTGTGTAGAATTACATGTGCAGTCCAAAAGGGGTTAACCAGATCCAGCAAGCAGCATTTTCTCCCAAAGCTGAAGAGTGGTTCCCTCTGGAGTCAGAGAGGTGACGAATCATCTGTCCTTTGAGCCCCATCACCTATGTGAATCAGCAACAGCTTTGGACAGCCTTGAACCATCTGTAGAGGCTGTGCCAGTTAGAATTCGAGACTCCAGAAAGATGCCCAAAGCATATTATTCCTCATTTGGTAGGTCTTTGGGTTCCAAGACCGTAATCTCTATTTACCAGATTATCTATTTTTGGTGATAAATGTTTTTGTTCACATCAACGGCAAGTGTGCCAAGATCTAAACTTCAAGCAGTCAAGGCCCATGATGTGTGAAGATTCTGTAGAAACCAAACACATAATAAATCAGGGGTTCCAAACACATTCCTCTGGAGTTATCATGACTCTGTTCTTTGTCTCACTCTCCAGTGAAATCTCTAAGTACATCCTATCGACTCTAAAATATATTATAGACTCTAAAATAGAAAATATATTCTATAGGCCCTATAGACTTTTAAAATATATTCAGAGTTCCACCACTTCTTTATTCCTTCTGTCCCAGCCTAAGCCACCATTATTTGTTGCCTTGCTTAAATTGCAGCAGCCTCTAACTGATCTCCCTTCTTCTACCAAAGCCTTCTTCCTTTTAAGTAAAAGTCAGAACACGTTGCTTTTTTGCTTTAAATCCTTCAGTGGCTTCTCCCTTTGCTTAGAGCAAAAGCCAAAATCCATACAATGGTCCATAAGTAGAGTGACCATATGATTTGTCCTACAAACAGGGACAGTTTGAGACTTAAAGGGAGAGTTATTACGAATTATTCCAGAACATTAGGCATAAACAAGGCTATCTTAGATAAAATGCATGGTCACCCTACCTACAAAGCCTTACATGAGCTGCCCTCATCACTCACCAATAATACCCTTATTCTCTCTGCTCTGCCCAAAGAGGCCTCCTTGCTGTCCTTTGAACATGCTAAGCATGCTCCCACCTCAGGGCCTTGCTCTTCCCTCTAACTGGAATGTTCTTCCCTTAGATAAGTGCATGTCTTATCCTTTGTCTTCTGGGACTCTGCTCAAATATCCCCTTATTAGTGAGACCCCCCCTCTTGACCATCCTGTAAATTACAGCAATCTCATTGCCACTCTGTACCCCTATTGTTCCTTATCCTCCTCACCCTGCTGAATTTTTCTTCTGCTTTATTCTTCACCATCCATTATGTTAGATATTTATCTTACATTGTTTATGGTCTGTTTTCTCCCACAAGAATGGAAGCTCCATGAGAGTGGGGACTTTGTTTGGCTCATGATTATATCTCCAGCCCAGAACAGTGTCTAGCTTGTAAGGAGCACTATATAAATATCAACTGAAAGAATGATGAGTGGTTGAAGTGAACAGACATGAAGAAATCATGACATTCCCTGTGGAATGGCATAAAATATTTATGTTTAATCCCATCATAACAAGTAGGAATAACTTATGAGTGGAAAGTATGGTCATATGATGTTTGTAACATCAAATTATAAACACATATGTCCCCAAGCAACATCATCAATGAAAACATAACCCAGCAAACTGTTGAACTAAGAAAGATGGACTTTTTCAAAGTGTTTATGTTCATATTTGCTTGCAACTTATTAGTTGATTTGTCCTACTTTTACTCTTGCAAGTACTAAAGGTCTTATAAAAGAAATGTTTGAGGAAAAAAATATATCATTTTGGACATTCTTCCATTGGCTTGACTGAAGACAGAGTTTGCTAGATTTCAGTCACAGGGTACCCTGGAATGTTCCGTTGACTTGAAGCTTAAGAACTGGTGTAAGAAATCACAACCAGTTCAATGTAAACAGCCCTTTGAGATCTTCTCCTTCATTACACAGACAAGCAAATGGAGATCCAGAGGGGTTGTGACTTGCCTGAGAAGGTGGCCCTCCAGTAAGGCTGTCCCAATATGCCCCTTTATAGTAGTATCTGAGAATGCCCACATCACCATACTTTTGCTTATGTTGAGGCTTGTGTAAAATATTAGTCAATTTAATAAAGGCAAAGTGGTATCTCATTTGAATAATTTTATTATAATTTAAATTAATTTGCTTATTAAGGAGATTGAATTTTTTTCCCATACATGTTTACTATTTGTGCTTTTTCTTTTGTGAATTTCTATTAATCTCTTGTGTCAGTTTAGCTATTGTGTTAATCTTTTTATTCTTGAATTATCAGAGCCCTTTGTCTATGTAAGAGCTCTTATTATGTTGTTGGTGGTCATTTGCCTTATACTTTTGTTTCTGATTACTTTTTGATACATAGAAGATGAGTACATAATTTCCTGTATAATTTTTTGCCTTTGATTTTATATTTATAAATATTTCCATACCTGTGTGTGTGTGTGTATGGTGGGGGGAAGTTTTATATGTGTATATGTGTATCTTTGTTGCTCTTCTCAGTAAGTGAGGCAAAAGTCATAGGGGTGATAGTTTATTACACACAAACCAGCCTGTGTCAGTCACTCAGTTGGGGAGTAAATCACACTTTCTTTCTTTGTGTGTGTCAGATTGGTGTGAAAGGAGTGCTGAGGACCAGTTTGTGTCTCATCATGGTAATCCTAGTCTTCTGTGCTAGGAGATAGCCAATCCCAGAAACAGGAATAATGGGGCTCATCCCTGCATGCTTTTTTACCTTTCTTGTCCTTTCCCCTTATCCTTCCACTATCATGTGCCACTTCCTCTCCTTTTCAAATTTTTTTTTTTTTTTAAAGATTTTATTTATTTGAGAGAGAGAGAATGAGAGACAGAGAGCATGAGAGGGAGGAGGGTCAGAGGGCGAAGCAGACTCCCCGCCGAGCAGGGAGCCCGATGCGGGACTCAATCCCGGGACTCCAGGATCATGACCTGAGCCGAAGGCAGTCGCTTAACCAACTGAGCCACCCAGGCGCCCTCCTTTTCAAATTTTTGAACAAGTTTGTAGGAATTGGGATTGATTTGTCTTGAAAAAGGCAGCTACACACTGTACTCTAGGTTTCCCAAAGGTGGGACTGTATTTTATTTATTTATTTATTTATTTATTTTTAAATTTTTTTATTGTTATGTTAATCCCCATACATTACATCATTAGTTTT
>NW_022591485.1:0-6463 GCF_004348235.1 Phoca vitulina
GACAAAGCAGGAAAGAATGTCCAATGGAAAAAAGACAGTCTCTTCAACAAATGGTGTTGGGAAAATTGGACAGCCACATGCAGAAGAATGAAACTGGACCATTTCCTTACACCACACACAAAAATAGACTCCAAATGGTTGAAAGACCTCAATGTGAGACAGGAGTCCATCAAAATCCTAGAGGAGAACACAGGCAGCAACCTCTTCGACCTCAGCCGCAGCAACTTCTTCCTAGAAACATGCCAAAGGCAAGGGAAGCAAGGGCAAAAATGAACTATTGGGACTTCATCAAGATAAAAAGCTTTTGCAAAGCAAAGGAAACAGTCAACAAAACCAAAAGACAACTGACAGAATGGGAGAAGATATTTGCAAATGACATATCAGATAAAGGGCTAGTATCCAAAATCTATAAAGAACTCATCAAACTCAACACCAAAAGAACAAAGAATCCAATCAAGAAATGGGCAGAAGACATGAACAGACATTTTTCCAAAGAAGACATCCAAACGGCCAACAGACACATGAAAAAGTGTTCAATATCGCTCGGCATCAGGGAAATCCAAATCAAAACCTCAGTGAGATACCACCTCACACCAGTCAGAATGGCTAAAATTAACAAGTCAGGAAATGACAGATGTTGGCGGGGATGCGGAGAAAGGGGAACCCTCCTACACTGTTGGTGGGAATGCAAGCTGGTGCAGCCACTCTGGAGAACAGTATGGAGGTTCCTCAAAAAGTTGAAAATAGAGCTACCATATGATCCAGCAATTGCACTACTGGGTATTTACCCCAAAGATACAAAAGTAGGGACCCGAAAGGCTACGTGCACCCCAATGTTTATAGCAGCAATGTCCACAATAGCCAAACTGTGGAAAGAGCCAAGATGTCCATCAACAGATGAATGGATAAAGAAGAAGTGGTATATATATACAATGGAATATTATGCAGCCATCAAAAGGAATGAGATCTTGCCATTTGCAACGACGTGAATGGAACTGGAGGGTATTATGCTGAGCGAAATAAGTCAAACAGAGAAAGACATGTATCATATGACCTCACTGATATGAGGAATTCTTAATCTCAGGAAACAAACTGAGGGTTGCTGGAGTGGGGGGTGGGGTGGGAGGGATGGGGTGACTGGGTGATGGACACTGGGGAGGGTATGTGTTCTGGTAAGCGCTGTGAATTGTGCAAGACTGTTGAATCTCAGATCTGTACCTCTGAAACAAATAATGCAATATATGTTAAGAAAGAAAAAAAGAAGAAGAATGTAGCAGGAGGGGAAGAATGAAGGGGGGGAAATCGGAGGGGGAGAAGAACCATGAGAGACAATGGACTCTGAAAAGCAAACTGAGGGTTCTAGAGGGGAGGGGGTTGGGAGGATGGGTTAGCCTGGTGATGGGTATTGAGGAGGGCACGTTCTGCATGGAGCACTGGGTGTTATGCACAAACAATGAATCATGGAACACTATATCTAAAACTAATGATGTAATGTATGGGGATTAACATAACAATAAAAAAATTTGAAAAAAAATTCAATTAGCCAACTTACAGTACATCGTTAGTTTCAGATATAGTGTTCAATAATTTATCAGCTGCGTATAATAACACCCAGTGCTCATCACAAATGCCTTCCTTAATGCCCAACACCCAGTTACCCCATCCCCTTCCCGCAACCCTCAGTTTGTTTCCTAGAGTTAAGAACATTCTATCAGAATAATCACAGCTGATATAAATGGTTGGCAGTAAAATCAGAGTATGCGTGGTTTAATAACAGCAGCTACCATGAATTGAGCACTAGCATGTCAAGCCCTGTAGTCTGCACTTTATATGCATTACTTATTCAATCCTCACAAAAATCCTGCACACATTAGCCTCATTCCAGGGATAGGAAAACTGTGGTTCAGAGATGTGAAAAATGACTTTCTCACTGTCCCACATCTAGGGAAGATCAAGCTGGAATTCAACCCAAGGCATTTATTCGAAATGTCACATGCTTCGTCACTTTACCACCTCCATGAACTTTGTGCACCTTTGGATGATTTTCTACTTTTGTAGAGTTGCATTTTGTAAATTTTTTTTTAATTCAAGTACAATTAACATACAGTGTTACATTAGTTTTCAAGTGTACAATATAATGATTCAGCAATTCTATACATTTCTCAGTGTTCATCAAGGTGAGTGTACTCTTCATCCCCTTCACCTGTTTCACCCATCCCCCCATCCACCTCCCCTCTGCCAACCATCAGTTTGTTCTCTCTTTTTAAGAGTCTGGGTTTTTTTGTCTCTCTTTTTTCATTTATTAGCTTGTTTTGTTTCTTAAAACTTCACATAGGAGTGAAATCGTATGGTATTTGTCTTTCTCTGATTAACTTATTTCACTTAGCATTATACCTTCTAGGTCCATCCATGTTGTTGCAAATGGCAAGATTTGATTCTTTTTTATGGCTGAGTAATATTCCATTAAAATAGATTATATCTTCTTTATCCATTCATCTATCAATGGACACTTGGGTTGCTTCCATATGTTGGCTACTGTAAATAATGCTGAAATTAACATAGGGGTGCATATATCTTTTCAGATTTGTGTTTTCATTTTCTTTGGGTAAAACCCAGTAGTGGCATTACTGGGTCATATGGTAATTTCATTTTTAATATTTTAAGGGACCTCCACACGGTTTTCCACAGTGGCCGCACCAATTTGCATTCCCATCACCAGTGCATGAGGGTTCCTTTTTCTCCACATCCTCGCCAACACTTGTTTCTTGTGGGTTTTTTTTTTTTTTTAGCCATTCTGACAGATGTGAGATGATATTTCATGGTGGTTTAATTTGCATTTCCCTGATAATTAGTGAAGTTGAACACTTCAACTTTGCATGTGTCTGTTGGCCATCTGTATGTCTTCTTTGGAAAAATGCCTATTTAGGTCTGCCTATTTCTTAATTGGATTATTTGTGATTTTTTGGTGTTGAGTTGTATCTATTATTTTTATATTTTAGATGCTACTCCCTTATTGGATATATAATTTGCAAATATCTTCTCCCATTCAATAGGTTGCCTCTTTGTTTTGTTGATGGTTTCCTTTGTTCTGTAAAAGTTTTTTTTTTTTTTTTTTTTTTTTTTTGGTGTAGTCCTAATATTTAATTTTGCTTTTGCTTCCCTTGCCAGAGGGACATATCTAAAAAATGTTTCTATGGCCAGTGTCAAAGAAATTACTGCTTATGTTTTCTTCTAGAAATTTTATGGTTTCAGGTCTCATATATAGGTCTTTAATTCATTTTGAGTTTACTTCTGTGTATGATGTAAGAAAGCATTTGGCAAAGTACAACATCTATTCACGATTAAAAACTCTCAACAAAGTACGGTTAGAGGGAAAATACCTCAACATAATAAAGGCCTTATATGACAAACCTATACTAACATCATAATCGATGGTGAAAAACTGAGAGCTTTTCCCTAAGATCAAGAACAAGACAAGGATGTCTACTCTCACCACTTTTATTCAATGTAGTACTAGAAGTTTTAGCCACAGCAATAAGAAATAAAAGGCAACCAAAGTGGTGAGGAAGCAGTAAAACTGTCACTATTTGTAGATGACATGATACCACATATAGAAAACACTAAAGAATCCACCCCCTCCAAAAAAACCTACTAGAACTGATACATGAATTCAACAAAGTTGCAGGATACAAAATTAATATACAGCAATATGCTGCATTTCAATACGCCAATAATGAAGTGGCAGAAAGAAAAATCAAGAAAACAATCCCACTTACAACTGCATCAAAAATAATCAAATAGTTAGGAATAAATTTAACCAAGGCGGTCAAACACCTGTACTCTGAAAACTGTAAAACACTGATGAAAGAAACTGAAGATGACACAAACAAAGGTAAGATAGCCCATGCTCATGGATTGGAAGAACCAATATTGTTAAACTGTCTACACTACCCAAAGGAATGTATAGTTAATGCAATCCCTATCAAAATACCAACAATAACACAGAACTAGAACAAATAATCCTAAAGTTTGTATAGAACTACAGAAGACCTTGAATAGCCAAAATAATCTTGAAAAAGAACAAAAGTGGAGGTATCACACATTGCCAGATTTCAAGATACACTACAAATTTGTAGTAATCAAAAGAGAATGGTACTGGTACAAAAATAGACACAAAGATCAATGAAACAGAATAGAGTCCAAAAATAAACCCATGGGTTTATGGTCAATTAACTTAAAACTAAAAAGGCAAGAATATACAATGGGTAAAAGTCTCTTCAACAAATAGTGTTGGGAAAACTAGACAGCTTCACGCATAAGAATGAAACTGGACCACTTTCTCACACCATACGCAAAATAAACTCAATATGGAGTTGCAGTTTGGATATCTACTAATGGTCTACGGCCATACCACCCTGAACGCGCCCGATCTCGTCGGATATCTACTAACGAATAGTTTAATTTTTCTAATTGTGCCTACTGTCGTCTCTCTAGTTTCCTAACTATTCATAGTGAGTGGTTTGGAGATGGTAGCATAACCTTTACAATTCATTTTTTAAATGTAAGGAAATTAAAAGTAATTTTGAAAATTTGGGGCATTTCACAAAACAACATAGACCAAAATACTATGTTGGATTTTCAATGAGAATCTTTCTTGTATATAAAGTTCTAGAAAGAAAGGTGAATCCCTGGCAGAAGCTAATGGTTAATGACTAAGGGCACTTAGTTAATGTTGATTGAAAGGACTCAGGGTGGAGTTCAGTTAAATTTTAACAGGGTTTTGGGCAGTCCATCAAAAGAGTGAGTGTGCTCTCTCATTTGCCCAGGATTAACCCAAATTACATCCATTGTCCCTCCTTAAATATTAATGATGTGCCTCTCCCAAAAATAATTTGATATGAATGGTAATTTTACCACCATCCCTCCATGAACAACCCCTCCCTGGATAAACATAAAGATCATCATTCTTCGGAGTCTGGCACCCAAATGTGGCACATGAACCTCACATTTCATTGGAAATCAAAGTCGGCTGCAGAGACCAGGAGAAATCTGCAGGGTTGTCAGCTGCCTGCACCTCTGATTGAGTTTGGGAAAACAGATCAGTTCAAAATCACTAGCCTCTCAGCGAAAACTGCAGGATGATCAATTCCAAATACCACATATCTCAGGGAGCAGACGTTATCTACACATTTGTTTCTTCACATCCTCTTCTCCACATGTTCCCGGCTCCTCACTCAAACAGCTATTAACAATAACTCCAAGAAGCAGTGGGAACTAATGACAAGTTTCATCCCCTTAGTTTAATAACCCAGTCCTAATTCTCCTGTACGCATTATCCCCCGGCACCAAACCATTTCCATTTGCACACCAAAGCAATCCTCCATATCTTTAGTGTTGATGTCAGCTTGATCTGCACTGATCACTTTCATTAAGAATACACATTTACTGAGTAATGTGATCCAAAAACATGCTTTCCAAATAAACCACTCATTGTATTGATGAAAAGACACCTACGTGAAGGTCAAAAGCCCTTGACTTTTTCCACTTACCAAAGGGAGAACAGATAAAGAATGATTACCTCGAGGCAGAGCAAGATGGCAGAGGAGTAGGAGACCTGGATGTTGTCTAGTCTTAGGAATTCAGCTGGATAGGGATCAAACCATTCTGAACACCTACAAACTCAACAGGAGATCGAAGAAAAGAATAGCAACAACTCTCTGAACAGAAAAGCAACCACTTTCTGGAAGGTCTTTTCTGATTTGTTTAGAGTATATTTTCTGGGGACGTTGTTACCCTGCTAGCATTTTGTTCTCTCATTCATCTATTGGCCTCTGGACAAAATGACAAGATGGAAAAAATCACCTCAACAAAAAGAACAAGAGGTAGTACCGACTGCCAGGGACTTACTCAATGCGGACATTAGTATGATGTCGGATCTAGAGTTCAGAATCATCACTTTAAAGATTATTAGCTGGGCTTGAAAAAAGCATGGAAGTTATTAGAGAAACCCTTTCTGGAGAAGTAAAAGAACTAAAATCTAACCAAGTAGAAATCAAAAAGGCTATTAATGAGGTGCAATCAAATATGGGGGCGCTAACTGCTAGGATAAATGAGGCAGAAGAAAGAATCAGTGAGATAGAAGACCAAATGATGGAAAATAAAGAAGCTGAGAAAAAGAGAGATAAACCACTACTGGATCACAAGGGCAGAATTCGAGAAATAAGCGATACCATAAGACGAAACAATATTAAAATAATTGGGATCCCAGAAGAAGAAGAAAGAGAGAGTGGGGCAGAAGGTATATTGGAGCAAATTATAGCGGAGAACTTCCCTAATTTGGGGAAGGAAACAGGCATCAAAATCCAGGAAGCACAGAGAACCCCTCTCAAAATCAATAAAAATAGGTCAACACCCCAACATCTAATAGTAAAACTTACGAGTCTCAGAGACAAAGAGAAAATCC
>NW_022591486.1:0-6463 GCF_004348235.1 Phoca vitulina
GACAAAGCAGGAAAGAATGTCCAATGGAAAAAAGACAGTCTCTTCAACAAATGGTGTTGGGAAAATTGGACAGCCACATGCAGAAGAATGAAACTGGACCATTTCCTTACACCACACACAAAAATAGACTCCAAATGGTTGAAAGACCTCAATGTGAGACAGGAGTCCATCAAAATCCTAGAGGAGAACACAGGCAGCAACCTCTTCGACCTCAGCCGCAGCAACTTCTTCCTAGAAACATGCCAAAGGCAAGGGAAGCAAGGGCAAAAATGAACTATTGGGACTTCATCAAGATAAAAAGCTTTTGCAAAGCAAAGGAAACAGTCAACAAAACCAAAAGACAACTGACAGAATGGGAGAAGATATTTGCAAATGACATATCAGATAAAGGGCTAGTATCCAAAATCTATAAAGAACTCATCAAACTCAACACCAAAAGAACAAAGAATCCAATCAAGAAATGGGCAGAAGACATGAACAGACATTTTTCCAAAGAAGACATCCAAACGGCCAACAGACACATGAAAAAGTGTTCAATATCGCTCGGCATCAGGGAAATCCAAATCAAAACCTCAGTGAGATACCACCTCACACCAGTCAGAATGGCTAAAATTAACAAGTCAGGAAATGACAGATGTTGGCGGGGATGCGGAGAAAGGGGAACCCTCCTACACTGTTGGTGGGAATGCAAGCTGGTGCAGCCACTCTGGAGAACAGTATGGAGGTTCCTCAAAAAGTTGAAAATAGAGCTACCATATGATCCAGCAATTGCACTACTGGGTATTTACCCCAAAGATACAAAAGTAGGGACCCGAAAGGCTACGTGCACCCCAATGTTTATAGCAGCAATGTCCACAATAGCCAAACTGTGGAAAGAGCCAAGATGTCCATCAACAGATGAATGGATAAAGAAGAAGTGGTATATATATACAATGGAATATTATGCAGCCATCAAAAGGAATGAGATCTTGCCATTTGCAACGACGTGAATGGAACTGGAGGGTATTATGCTGAGCGAAATAAGTCAAACAGAGAAAGACATGTATCATATGACCTCACTGATATGAGGAATTCTTAATCTCAGGAAACAAACTGAGGGTTGCTGGAGTGGGGGGTGGGGTGGGAGGGATGGGGTGACTGGGTGATGGACACTGGGGAGGGTATGTGTTCTGGTAAGCGCTGTGAATTGTGCAAGACTGTTGAATCTCAGATCTGTACCTCTGAAACAAATAATGCAATATATGTTAAGAAAGAAAAAAAGAAGAAGAATGTAGCAGGAGGGGAAGAATGAAGGGGGGGAAATCGGAGGGGGAGAAGAACCATGAGAGACAATGGACTCTGAAAAGCAAACTGAGGGTTCTAGAGGGGAGGGGGTTGGGAGGATGGGTTAGCCTGGTGATGGGTATTGAGGAGGGCACGTTCTGCATGGAGCACTGGGTGTTATGCACAAACAATGAATCATGGAACACTATATCTAAAACTAATGATGTAATGTATGGGGATTAACATAACAATAAAAAAATTTGAAAAAAAATTCAATTAGCCAACTTACAGTACATCGTTAGTTTCAGATATAGTGTTCAATAATTTATCAGCTGCGTATAATAACACCCAGTGCTCATCACAAATGCCTTCCTTAATGCCCAACACCCAGTTACCCCATCCCCTTCCCGCAACCCTCAGTTTGTTTCCTAGAGTTAAGAACATTCTATCAGAATAATCACAGCTGATATAAATGGTTGGCAGTAAAATCAGAGTATGCGTGGTTTAATAACAGCAGCTACCATGAATTGAGCACTAGCATGTCAAGCCCTGTAGTCTGCACTTTATATGCATTACTTATTCAATCCTCACAAAAATCCTGCACACATTAGCCTCATTCCAGGGATAGGAAAACTGTGGTTCAGAGATGTGAAAAATGACTTTCTCACTGTCCCACATCTAGGGAAGATCAAGCTGGAATTCAACCCAAGGCATTTATTCGAAATGTCACATGCTTCGTCACTTTACCACCTCCATGAACTTTGTGCACCTTTGGATGATTTTCTACTTTTGTAGAGTTGCATTTTGTAAATTTTTTTTTAATTCAAGTACAATTAACATACAGTGTTACATTAGTTTTCAAGTGTACAATATAATGATTCAGCAATTCTATACATTTCTCAGTGTTCATCAAGGTGAGTGTACTCTTCATCCCCTTCACCTGTTTCACCCATCCCCCCATCCACCTCCCCTCTGCCAACCATCAGTTTGTTCTCTCTTTTTAAGAGTCTGGGTTTTTTTGTCTCTCTTTTTTCATTTATTAGCTTGTTTTGTTTCTTAAAACTTCACATAGGAGTGAAATCGTATGGTATTTGTCTTTCTCTGATTAACTTATTTCACTTAGCATTATACCTTCTAGGTCCATCCATGTTGTTGCAAATGGCAAGATTTGATTCTTTTTTATGGCTGAGTAATATTCCATTAAAATAGATTATATCTTCTTTATCCATTCATCTATCAATGGACACTTGGGTTGCTTCCATATGTTGGCTACTGTAAATAATGCTGAAATTAACATAGGGGTGCATATATCTTTTCAGATTTGTGTTTTCATTTTCTTTGGGTAAAACCCAGTAGTGGCATTACTGGGTCATATGGTAATTTCATTTTTAATATTTTAAGGGACCTCCACACGGTTTTCCACAGTGGCCGCACCAATTTGCATTCCCATCACCAGTGCATGAGGGTTCCTTTTTCTCCACATCCTCGCCAACACTTGTTTCTTGTGGGTTTTTTTTTTTTTTTAGCCATTCTGACAGATGTGAGATGATATTTCATGGTGGTTTAATTTGCATTTCCCTGATAATTAGTGAAGTTGAACACTTCAACTTTGCATGTGTCTGTTGGCCATCTGTATGTCTTCTTTGGAAAAATGCCTATTTAGGTCTGCCTATTTCTTAATTGGATTATTTGTGATTTTTTGGTGTTGAGTTGTATCTATTATTTTTATATTTTAGATGCTACTCCCTTATTGGATATATAATTTGCAAATATCTTCTCCCATTCAATAGGTTGCCTCTTTGTTTTGTTGATGGTTTCCTTTGTTCTGTAAAAGTTTTTTTTTTTTTTTTTTTTTTTTTTTGGTGTAGTCCTAATATTTAATTTTGCTTTTGCTTCCCTTGCCAGAGGGACATATCTAAAAAATGTTTCTATGGCCAGTGTCAAAGAAATTACTGCTTATGTTTTCTTCTAGAAATTTTATGGTTTCAGGTCTCATATATAGGTCTTTAATTCATTTTGAGTTTACTTCTGTGTATGATGTAAGAAAGCATTTGGCAAAGTACAACATCTATTCACGATTAAAAACTCTCAACAAAGTACGGTTAGAGGGAAAATACCTCAACATAATAAAGGCCTTATATGACAAACCTATACTAACATCATAATCGATGGTGAAAAACTGAGAGCTTTTCCCTAAGATCAAGAACAAGACAAGGATGTCTACTCTCACCACTTTTATTCAATGTAGTACTAGAAGTTTTAGCCACAGCAATAAGAAATAAAAGGCAACCAAAGTGGTGAGGAAGCAGTAAAACTGTCACTATTTGTAGATGACATGATACCACATATAGAAAACACTAAAGAATCCACCCCCTCCAAAAAAACCTACTAGAACTGATACATGAATTCAACAAAGTTGCAGGATACAAAATTAATATACAGCAATATGCTGCATTTCAATACGCCAATAATGAAGTGGCAGAAAGAAAAATCAAGAAAACAATCCCACTTACAACTGCATCAAAAATAATCAAATAGTTAGGAATAAATTTAACCAAGGCGGTCAAACACCTGTACTCTGAAAACTGTAAAACACTGATGAAAGAAACTGAAGATGACACAAACAAAGGTAAGATAGCCCATGCTCATGGATTGGAAGAACCAATATTGTTAAACTGTCTACACTACCCAAAGGAATGTATAGTTAATGCAATCCCTATCAAAATACCAACAATAACACAGAACTAGAACAAATAATCCTAAAGTTTGTATAGAACTACAGAAGACCTTGAATAGCCAAAATAATCTTGAAAAAGAACAAAAGTGGAGGTATCACACATTGCCAGATTTCAAGATACACTACAAATTTGTAGTAATCAAAAGAGAATGGTACTGGTACAAAAATAGACACAAAGATCAATGAAACAGAATAGAGTCCAAAAATAAACCCATGGGTTTATGGTCAATTAACTTAAAACTAAAAAGGCAAGAATATACAATGGGTAAAAGTCTCTTCAACAAATAGTGTTGGGAAAACTAGACAGCTTCACGCATAAGAATGAAACTGGACCACTTTCTCACACCATACGCAAAATAAACTCAATATGGAGTTGCAGTTTGGATATCTACTAATGGTCTACGGCCATACCACCCTGAACGCGCCCGATCTCGTCGGATATCTACTAACGAATAGTTTAATTTTTCTAATTGTGCCTACTGTCGTCTCTCTAGTTTCCTAACTATTCATAGTGAGTGGTTTGGAGATGGTAGCATAACCTTTACAATTCATTTTTTAAATGTAAGGAAATTAAAAGTAATTTTGAAAATTTGGGGCATTTCACAAAACAACATAGACCAAAATACTATGTTGGATTTTCAATGAGAATCTTTCTTGTATATAAAGTTCTAGAAAGAAAGGTGAATCCCTGGCAGAAGCTAATGGTTAATGACTAAGGGCACTTAGTTAATGTTGATTGAAAGGACTCAGGGTGGAGTTCAGTTAAATTTTAACAGGGTTTTGGGCAGTCCATCAAAAGAGTGAGTGTGCTCTCTCATTTGCCCAGGATTAACCCAAATTACATCCATTGTCCCTCCTTAAATATTAATGATGTGCCTCTCCCAAAAATAATTTGATATGAATGGTAATTTTACCACCATCCCTCCATGAACAACCCCTCCCTGGATAAACATAAAGATCATCATTCTTCGGAGTCTGGCACCCAAATGTGGCACATGAACCTCACATTTCATTGGAAATCAAAGTCGGCTGCAGAGACCAGGAGAAATCTGCAGGGTTGTCAGCTGCCTGCACCTCTGATTGAGTTTGGGAAAACAGATCAGTTCAAAATCACTAGCCTCTCAGCGAAAACTGCAGGATGATCAATTCCAAATACCACATATCTCAGGGAGCAGACGTTATCTACACATTTGTTTCTTCACATCCTCTTCTCCACATGTTCCCGGCTCCTCACTCAAACAGCTATTAACAATAACTCCAAGAAGCAGTGGGAACTAATGACAAGTTTCATCCCCTTAGTTTAATAACCCAGTCCTAATTCTCCTGTACGCATTATCCCCCGGCACCAAACCATTTCCATTTGCACACCAAAGCAATCCTCCATATCTTTAGTGTTGATGTCAGCTTGATCTGCACTGATCACTTTCATTAAGAATACACATTTACTGAGTAATGTGATCCAAAAACATGCTTTCCAAATAAACCACTCATTGTATTGATGAAAAGACACCTACGTGAAGGTCAAAAGCCCTTGACTTTTTCCACTTACCAAAGGGAGAACAGATAAAGAATGATTACCTCGAGGCAGAGCAAGATGGCAGAGGAGTAGGAGACCTGGATGTTGTCTAGTCTTAGGAATTCAGCTGGATAGGGATCAAACCATTCTGAACACCTACAAACTCAACAGGAGATCGAAGAAAAGAATAGCAACAACTCTCTGAACAGAAAAGCAACCACTTTCTGGAAGGTCTTTTCTGATTTGTTTAGAGTATATTTTCTGGGGACGTTGTTACCCTGCTAGCATTTTGTTCTCTCATTCATCTATTGGCCTCTGGACAAAATGACAAGATGGAAAAAATCACCTCAACAAAAAGAACAAGAGGTAGTACCGACTGCCAGGGACTTACTCAATGCGGACATTAGTATGATGTCGGATCTAGAGTTCAGAATCATCACTTTAAAGATTATTAGCTGGGCTTGAAAAAAGCATGGAAGTTATTAGAGAAACCCTTTCTGGAGAAGTAAAAGAACTAAAATCTAACCAAGTAGAAATCAAAAAGGCTATTAATGAGGTGCAATCAAATATGGGGGCGCTAACTGCTAGGATAAATGAGGCAGAAGAAAGAATCAGTGAGATAGAAGACCAAATGATGGAAAATAAAGAAGCTGAGAAAAAGAGAGATAAACCACTACTGGATCACAAGGGCAGAATTCGAGAAATAAGCGATACCATAAGACGAAACAATATTAAAATAATTGGGATCCCAGAAGAAGAAGAAAGAGAGAGTGGGGCAGAAGGTATATTGGAGCAAATTATAGCGGAGAACTTCCCTAATTTGGGGAAGGAAACAGGCATCAAAATCCAGGAAGCACAGAGAACCCCTCTCAAAATCAATAAAAATAGGTCAACACCCCAACATCTAATAGTAAAACTTACGAGTCTCAGAGACAAAGAGAAAATCC
>NW_022591487.1:0-5713 GCF_004348235.1 Phoca vitulina
GTATATAGATCAGTGCCACACACTAGATTTTGGGTGTATTTGGTCTGTTAGAAGAAAGTGCCTCCCAAAATTTTAAAGAAAGAAAAACTTATATATGTACAAAAATAAGGGTTGATATGATGAAGGGTTGGAATATGACTGTAAAGATGGAAATTATAAAAAATTTTATAAAAGGAATTGATAAGAAGTTGTTTGAAAAAAGAAAGAAGAGGATTTAAAAAAAAAAAGAAAAAGGAGAGAATGTGATCAGGCAGGGGAGTAGAAAAAAACCATACACTAGAGATTTAGGGTATATTTTGATCTGTTAGAAGAAACTATCTCAAAATTTTAAAGAGAGAACAACTTATATATATATGCCAAAAATACGGGTAACTACTATGAAGGGATAGAATATAACTCTAAAAATGAAAAATAAAAATGTTTTTTTAAAAAAGGGATTGATAAGATGTTGGTTGAAAAAGGGAAAAAGAAAAATTAAAAAAAAAAAGACAGTTAAAAAAAAATTAACTTTGAAAGACTACAGAATCATGGTAAAAAAGCCATGGCTTCTATGTGCAGTATTTCCTTAGCTCTGGAGTTCTGCTGTTCTCATTGATCTGTAAACTTGGTCTTGGCTGGCTGTTCTTGCTGATCTTCTGGGGGAGGGGCCTGTTGCTGTGGTTCCCAAATGTCTTTGCCAGAGGCAGTATTGCCCTGCCCTTGCCCGGTCCGGGCTAAGTAATCTGCTCGGGTTTTCTCTCTGGAGCTTTTGTTCCCTGCAAGCTCTCCGTACAGCTTTGGAGGCGGAGAGTGAAAATGGCAGCCTCCCAATCTCCGCCCCGGAGGAGCTGAGAATTCGGGGCCCCGCTCCTCAGTGCACCCCCAGAGAAAAGCAGTCAGTCACTCCCGTCTCCCCAGTCTCCGGCGCCACACTCCGTGCTCACCCGGCCTGTGACCGAGCATTTCTATCTCTGGTGCACGACCCCGTGTGGAGTCTCCAAACCCAGCAGATCCCTGTGGTGCGCTCCCGCGCCGCTCCTCCCAGGGGAGGAAGGGGAGTCTCCCCGGATCTGCCGCTTGTTGGGTCCCTGCTGGAGTAGCAGTGGCCCGACTGTGCCACGAATGACAGTTTATGACAACCCCGAGCTGAGAGCCTGCACCTTGGCTCCATCTCTGCAGCCAGCTTCCCTGCTCCAATCCCTGGGAGCTCTGCCGCACTCAGGCACCCCCGGTCTTTCTGTGACCCCGAGGGTCCTGAGACCACACTGTCCCACGAGGGTTCCACCCCCCACTTAGCCACCGGAGTGACGTCCCTCAGCGGAGCCGACTTCTAAAAGTTCCGATTTTGTGCTCCGGGGCTCTATCACTTGCCAGAAGTGGCCGACGGAGGCCCCTCCCCCGCCGTATATCCTCCCGAATATCGCCTCAGATTCACTTCTCCGCACGTCCTACCTTCCAGAAAGTGGTCGCTTTTCTGTTCAGAGAGTTGTTGCTCTTCTTTTCTTCGATCTCCTGTTGAGTTTGTAGGTGTACAGAATGGTTTGATCCCTATCCAGCTGAATTCCTGAGACCAGATGAAATCCAGGTCTCCTACTCCTCTGCCATCTTGCTCCGCCCCCCTTTCTTTGCTTATATTAATCAACAGTTTGTTGGGTTTCATTATTTAAGTTCTAATTACTGATAATGCCATAAGCAGGGGACTATTTAAGGTTATGTCCAACTACCAACAAACTCTAGGTCCAGTATTTTGGTTAATCTAGCCACTGATGCAGGACTCTGATTCGGAGAAGGAAATATCAGTTTATCGATAGCACAACTCCCAGGCTAGCTTTACCTTACCACCCAGACCTAAGTAATGATGGACCCTCACAGCCCAATCTCTAATTACAGATTACAATTATTTGTTCAGGAATCTAATTATTTAGTCTTACACATAGTGAACTTGCCTGCAAAATGCCAACTCCTTAAGAAGAAGAACACAAAGCAAGGAATATTTTGCTGTTCAGCATTCTTCTCTCCAAATAATTACAACAAATCCAAGTTGAATATGTGGAATGTAAGAGAAGTGGACCTCTTTTTTCTATGGAAAGAAAAGTTAATTGCTTGAATTTTCATTTCCTGAGTTGGCCTATGTTCAATCAAACAATTGTGCGTTGCTGCAATACTAAAAATATTTGAGATTTTTAGAGATTCATAATATATCTGTTCCAACTTATTAGGCACCTCATCAAATCTGTGAATTTTTTCCCCAACTACCTTCTAAACTGATTTTGCATCCTTCCCTATGTTCCTGTGTTAGGCGAGTAGAAAAATTTCATGAATCTTAACTCACCTGTGCCAATTATAGCTTGGAGAGAATCAGTGCCCATCAGTGTTGGAATTATCAAAATTTTCTGTTTGAATAAAAGACTTTTAGAGTGAGGAATGTCAAAAGGTAAACACGGTTGACCTCTAATCCCCACTTATTCCTAGATTCTTTGTGCTTGACAATACTTCTACCCCATCTCTTTCTATATGTAACATAACTTTGACCTAAGAGAATTGCTCCCTCTAGGTACAAGTATTTTTTTTTTCTCCCCTTCAGTCACAAACAGAGGGCCTCTCCTAAGCAGGAATAGGAAACTGTGCCAAATTGCACATAATTGTGCATAATGAATTTGTAATGCAGGCTAAAACTTGCTGGAAATGCAGCTGAGACCACCAAAATCATCTAGTTGGGTTTGGTTGGAGGCCAGTGCTTTATTCGCTAAGCTACAAAGTTTCTGGAGCTTTTATTTGCTCACAGAAATATCTAAATCCAGCACTAGAATCTTTCTCTGCACGAAAACTAAATCAGTTTGATGTTGGTTTTCAGAGTTACACTCCTTGAAGTACTCTAGGGGATTAAAAGTTGGAAAAAAGAAGTAGCTTTGGAGTGAAACACAAACAACTCTAGATGTTGAAGAATTAAATTTCCCTTATTATTTGCTTCAAGGAGTGACACGTTGTTAAGTTCAAAGTCATTTAAATGGAAGAATCTACAATATCCCCACCTCCCAAAGCCTACAGCCACAGACATTTATAAAAAAAAAATAACTTCAAATTTCAAAAGGAATCATATAAATATTAGATTTAATGTTCAGTGCAAAACATTCTTTGTCAAAAACTGAGAATATATCAAGTAAGAAAACACTAAAAGGAAATACACCAACATTTTAATAGTGGTTATTTTGGGAGTGGAATGATTATAGATGATTTTTCTGTTCTTTTCTCTATTTTCCAAATTTTCTATAATGTGACTCTAATATTCTTTATAATAGAAAAATACATATTGGAAAATAAGCCTAGATACATTATAGATGATTTTGTTTCTTCTCATGCCATTCACACACTGCTGTAAAATGTAAACCTGTCAACAGTGTGATGTGGATAGGCATCCAAATTCAGAGGAAAAAACAACACCATCTTGCATTTTATGAAACTCAAAATACATTTAAAGAGCCTCATTTCATAACTCCAATTAGTACTTTTTCTGAGTTATGTTTCTTAGCAACTATTTACTCCGGAGATTTACTGAGATTAAGATTTATTCATTTATCTGGTGGCACAGAAAGCAGAATATGGGAAATTAAAAAACAGTATTTTCTTATCCATTTTTCCATAGGGAAAACGGAAAGTTCAGGATTATGCCCAAGATTTGATAGTCACAGAACATAGGGAGGGAAATCTGTCTCCGGCCACTCAAATCCACTTATTTATCAGGGGGCATTAGTGTGACTTTTTCATGTTAGATGTTAGATATTTCAAAACATATTTATAAGGTGCAGTGTTTCTCAACAACAATGCTATTGGCATTTTGGATAAGACAGTTCTCTGCTGTATGGGGCTGTCTCACATTGTGGAGTGTTGAGGGTCCCTGTTGCTACACCTTAAATTAGTCAGTAGTGCCCCTACCCCCATCACCAGAATAATCAAAATCTTTCCATTAATTTTATAGTTGTCTCCCTTTGCTCATCATTGATATTGAACGCGTCACCTATTTATTCCCAAACGTGAAGTAGTTAGTGCCAAAGCCTTCTAGAAGTGGAAACTGAAGAGGATCAGTGAGTTTGAGAACCCTGTTCCGACTCTTCTACCCAGAACTGGCAGAACCAGACTGGAGCCCATGTGTCTGACTTCCTACAGCCCAGTCCATAGAAACCATGACAGGACTTTTGAAATTGGCTCCTTATTCCCTCAACATGTTTTTGTGTAGCTCCTAGATCCTACGCCTTCAAGTAACCATTGTTTCAACTTTGCTTTATTTTTTTTTTTAAGATTTATTTATTTATTTATTTGACAGAGAGAGAGAGAGAGAGCACCAGCAGGGGGATTGGCAGGCAGAGGGAGAAGCAGGCTCCCTGCCGAGCAAGCAGCCTGATGTGGGATTCCATCCCAGGATCCTGGGATCATGACCTGAGCTGAAGGCAGACGGTCGACTGAGCCACCAAGGCATCCCTCAACTTTGCTTTAAATTCAACTCAATTCAGTCTGGAGTTAAAAGCTATAGAGCGAAATAAGCAGACAAATGCAGCAGCTTGGGAATGGGGAGGGCAGAGCATATCCTACGAAAGCTGCAGCAGACACCTGAGCCATCCATGGATAGGTAGGGCCTAGGACACCACAATCTGGCTTTCCCTCACTGAAAATCACAGTAATAATGAAAGTTGCTGTTTACTGAGCACTAATCAAGTACGAGATACTTTGCTAGATGCTTGAATCTCTAACCCTCATAATAATTCTGGAGGATTTATATTATTATGATAATGGCTTTAGAGCTGAGGAAACAGGTTCAGAGCCGTGAATTAACTTTTTCAAGGTTACGCAACAAGGCTTGGGCCCAGGTGTCAATGCAGGATGTATGTGTGTGTGTGTGTGTGTGTGTGTGTGTGTGTGTCTGTGTGTTTGTGTGGTGGGGGGAATATTAATCTTGCTAGGTGGGAACTTTTGGTATAATGCCAACACTTTAATGAAGATCACCCTTAGAAAGTTTAAAAATAGTATGAATTGTGCTTAATCTGTATCATACATGATCAAAATAGCTAAATGTAGAGAAAAGATGGAAAAAGACCTAAAAACACAATTTTGGTGCATAAGAAAGCAAAGGATATAGTCACCTCACTGAAGAAGAGCTGTGTACAGTAAGTAAGGACCCTGATCCAAGTATCTCCCTGGTGAGTAAAATGCCATCATTAGTAACCATTTCTGTGTTGGGCATTATCCTTATTCTTTGTTTTCCCCTAGCACATGTTGAACCATAGATTACCAATGAATGATTTAATCACAAAACTTCATCAAAGATACGGAGGTCAAACATTCTTAGGGCAGCATCTGATTGTGGGTGTGGAGGTATGGAAAAGATGAGGGATGAAGGAATCAGAAAGGCCCAGCTGGAAGAGAAGGCGTTATCATCACATACAAAACTCCTTAACATCTCACCCCAGGACCAGCCTTATTTAGAACTAGAAAAGTCACTAGAGTTCAGTGCGCACAGTATATGTGTTTGTATGTGTGATATATAATTGTATATAGTTATTTCAAAAATGGAACGATTGAGCTGAAATCAACAAAAGTTCATTGATTAATTGCATGGCCGTGTATCTGCTTGTGACAATACTCTAAAACAGGAGAAGGGACCAAACTTTCTTATTCTCAGAACTTTAATACATCCTTGTGACTCTGTTTTTTTTTTTTTTTTTTTTTTTTTAATTTTTTT
>NW_022591487.1:5813-6452 GCF_004348235.1 Phoca vitulina
TCTTCTTCTTTTTTTCTTTCTTAACATATATTGCATTATTTGTTTCAGAGGTACAGATCTGAGATTCAACAGTCCTGCACAATTCACAGCGCTTACCAGAACACATACCCTCCCCAGTGTCCATCACCCAGTCACCCCATCCCTCCCACCCCACCCCCCACTCCAGCAACCCTCAGTTTGTTTCCTGAGATTAAGAATTCCTCATATCAGTGAGGTCATATGATACATGTCTTTCTCTGTTTGACTTATTTCGCTCAGCATAATACCCTCCAGTTCCATCCACGTCGTTGCAAATGGCAAGATCTTATTCCTTTTGATGGCTGCATAATATTCCATTGTATATATATACCACATCTTCTTTATCCATTCATCTGTTGATGGACATCTTGGCTCTTTCCACAGTTTGGCTATTGTGGACATTGCTGCTATAAACATCGGGGTGCACGTAGCCTTTCGGGTCCCTACTTTTGTATCTTTGGGGTAAATACCCAGTAGTGCAATTGCTGGATCATATGGTAGCTCTATTTTCAACTTTTTGAGGAACCTCCATACTGTTTTCCAGAGTGGCTGCACCAGCTTGCATTCCCACCAACAGTGTAGGAGGGTTCCCCTTTCTCCGCATCCCCGCCAACATCTGTC
>NW_022591488.1:0-6451 GCF_004348235.1 Phoca vitulina
AAGCTGCTCTGTCTAGTCTGGTAGCCACTAGACACAGGGAGCTATTTAAACTTAAATGTAAATAAAATTCAGTTCCTCAGTCTCACTCAGCACATCTTAAGTGCCAACAGAGACATGTAGGCTGGTGACTACCTGACTGGACACTGCAAACGTATAGAACGTTTCTGTCATCACAGAGTTCCACTGGACAGTGCTGGTAAGTATTTGAAGATGAAAAAGTCATAGCCCATAATTCTTTTTCAATTACAAGACATACCAGTGTGTTCCATCACTATATAATAACTTACCAAAAGGGAAACATTCTTTTTTTTTAAATGTCTAGGATAGCCTCCTACTTAAAGTAGCAAAGTGGGAAAACCAGAAATTTGGATTTGCTGGTAGTGACTCACTCCTTTACCGTCAGATGGAATCTGATACAAGGTGTGATGGTGGATGCCGGCTTACCTGCTGCCACACCGGGCTGGGCCTCCAGGACGCGGTGCAGATGTCACCCGCAGCGTAGACATCAGAGAGAGACGTGTGCATGTGAGCATCCACCTTCAGGCCTCCGTCTTCTCCTAGATCAAACTAAACAGGGTTCCTGATAAGCATATGTGGGAAGAAAAATGAAAGAGGTCTTTTCTGTTCTAAAGTAAAAGAACAAGTCAAATTTTTACACCTCGGTATGCTGATCTTCGGTGAGAGAGTAAAAAACAGCTGCCAACTTTAGACAACTCAGCTGAATTTCCAGGGAATCAAAATCCTACTAGGACAGCCCAACTAAAAAATTCTTAGACTTTTAAGATCAAGAACACTCAGTAACCATATGATTACCCCACTCATAATTACAATATTACTCAGTTTTCTGAGCTTCAAATGCTAAAAGGCAGAAAATATAAGATAGTTTCTCTAAAAGAATCATTTGTAAGATTTTATAGGTGTCTGTCTCATCAACCTTTAGACAAGTGAACTGTGCATTATGTCCCATTTATGAGGACACTGATGCTGGGACGTTTACTGCTTAAGGACTTAAGGCAATACGAAATACTGTAAATCAAAACATGACTGTAAACGAAATTGTTTTCAGCTTCCTTAAGTTACAGTTTTACACTAAGACAATGAACAGTTAAAAATAATCATAGCAGGACAAAAAATTTCACCTTACATTGTTGCCACAGAGAAAAGGTTCTATATTTGGTGTTAACTCCTAGCACTGACAATGAAATCACAGCCGTTTTTCTTTTCATTAGTCAATTCCACATATATATACCTCTTAAAAAAAGAACCACAAAACAAAAACAAAAAAAAACCCTTTAATCTCAAATGTAATCACCTTCAGCTGTCCATAGAATTATGTGATAATGCCTAGAAGAAAGAAAGAAGGCAGGAGAGGACTTTAAAACAACACTCCTTAAGGGGCACCTGGCCTTCTCAGTTAATAGAGCATGCGACTCTTGATCTCATTTTGAGTTCTAGCCCCAGGTTGGATGTAGAATTTACTTTAAAAAAAAAAAGGACCCATGACAGACCCTGGGAAACAAACTGAGGGTTACAGAAGGGAGGGGGGTAGGGGGATGGGGTAGCCGGGTGATGGGTACTGAGGAGGGCACCTGGGATAAGCACTGGGTGTTATATGCAACTAATAAATCGTTGAACATTACGTCAAAAACTAATGATGTACTATATGTTGGCTAATTCAACATTAAAAAAAACCCTTAATTTTTATAAGGCACATTTGCTAAAACAATTACAATGTAATCAACATTATCTCCTTGTTTTGGGTATGACAAAATTATGACATTCTAAACATTTTTCCTTCAAATTTAGACACAGAACTTCTAACAAAGTAAATTTAAATTGATAATCACTTTATAAATTATTTCTTTAAAAATACTAATACATTATACTCCACTGAGAGTTTAGTCCAACGAGATAACTCACTTTTCAATGTTTTCCCCTTACTACTCATATTCAAACTCTAACACTACCTTTTCCCATGGAAACATTCAAAGAATTCAAAAACAGTGGAATATCTCATATGCTAGTTCGGCTGAGTGTATTTCTTCCAATGGTGATAGTTCTCACAGAAAGTGTGGAATAGGAATTAGTCTGTTTCTTAATCCCAAATTTATAGATTTTTAATCTGTTTGATTTGGGGGAAGTCACTTCACCTCTGAGAGCATAAAGGTTTTTTTGGTTTAGATTTGTTTTGATCTGCAAGATACTCTGATTGACTCACAGAGCTGTGGTGGTCATAGCACCGTGAGTCCCATGTATTAGGAAACTTGAAGACTAAGTAATGAAAAGGAAATGACTTATTAAGTAATGGTTTCATTTTTACTTTTTATGTTTAAATTTCATATGGAAATCTTAAGTTTTTTAATATAGGAAGACTAAGTAAGTTTTCTTCCTTTTAAATTAGTGGTTATTGTATTTTTTCTTATTTTATTACTTACCTTTATCAGTTGTGACTGACTGATTACAATGGTCTCTGGGAAAAGGCAACGACTTTTTCTTAGAAATTCTAAATTCTTCCTGAAGGTAGATTTTCTTTACTTCACATACAGTTTCGATGTGAATCTTACGAGAAAACTAAAAGCAATGCTGATCACCGTAACACATCCCCCCCAAAATTACAATACACTCGTAGAAACATACAGAAAAATAATTCTTACAATATAAATGGAAACACACTGGATGCCCCAAAATAAGCCTCTCACGATTTTTGTGCATGAAGGGAGTGAGGGAAATCCATTCAGAACTTAAGAGAACAAGTAGTTGCATTGGCAGGTAACACCAAGGGTATACTTTTTAGTATAAGCTTCATTGATAATTTCAAATGCAGTCTTTAAAAATTACAACTGCTAGAGACTATAAAAACCTCTTGAGGGCAGTCTATGCCGACTTACTGTTATATCCAGAACCTTAGGAAAGTGCCAAGTACATAGCAGATAATGTTTACTGAACCAAACTGCTGAAGTTCTCAGGTTAAAAATACTATTAATCTTTGGATCTGAAGATGCAGGAAAAAAATGATTTTGTATAATTTCTATCACAAAAATTAGATATGCCGTGAAGCCAGCTCCCCTCCAAACTACCCAAGGCTGAAAAGAGATCATACACAGTAATGAGGACTCTATATATGCTTCTTACAGTACTTAAATATCACAGCCTTTTACTATTTAAATATAATGTATCTAATAAATAAAATGAGTAAAAGCAAGTCATCTGCTTATCCAATTAGGGTGTTAAATACATATTTTATTTAGAATTCATCTAATAAACTTTGAAATATTATAATGCATGTGAAGTGACCTTTGAGAAAGGATTAATTTAAAATAGGACAGCTATATTCACTGTAGTCCGGGTCTGGAAATCTCTCTGCCTGGGGAACTAAAAAGAAGGGCATGAGTCAGTTTTAGATGAGTGAAATACTTAACTGGTAAGGAACTGGGCCACATGCCATTGGTCCTGTCTGTCCTAGCATTTTGGATTTTAAGTAAAATGACCTAGCAGTTGTTTTGACTTACTTGTAATCAGTCTTTAATGAATGGTTCAAGAATTTAAAATTGCATCTTAGGTTTAATTAGTATATGAACACATACCTCTTTTGTACCTTTAAGATTCAAGCCTTCATGCCAATCAGGTCACAAGGCACTGCCCATATTACCAGCACCAGCTTTGGTTTGTGTTTCCTTTTTCCTTCCTGAAAAGATAAACGCAATTCAAAATTCAAATGATCTAAAAACTGCCAGGCAGAGAAGTATGCTTTTTGTTTTCAAGTTTTTAGGCAATGTTATGATTCTCATATGTTTATACAGCATGACTAAACTAAGTTATGTGTTTTGATCGTTTTATTCATTATTTTAATATTTTGTGATAAACAGTTATAAAATGGATCTTTCAATCAAGTGTTTATTGTATATACAATGTGTTTTTGCATGTTATATACATGGTTAATATGAAAGGTACAATCTATCCGATAAAGTGTTGATATCCAAAACATATACTCATACAACTCAGTAACCAAAAAAAAAAAACCCCAAAAACAAAACAAAAAAACCAACCAAAATAAAAATGGGCAGAGGACCTGACAGACATTTTCCCAAAGACATATAGATGGTAACAGACACATGAAAAGATGCTCAACAACACTAATCATCAGAGAAGTGCAAATCAAATCCACAATGAGATATCACCTTACACCTGTTGGAATGTCTAGAATCAAAAAGACAAGAAATAACAAGTGTTGGTGAGAGTGTGGAGAAACAAGACCCCTTGTGCTCTGCTGCTGAGAATACAAACTGGTACAGCCACTGTGAAAAACAGTATGGAGATTCCTCAAAAAATTATTAGAATGACCAGTAACTCCACTCACGAGTATTTACCCAAAGAAAAAAAACACTAATTCAAAAAGATATGCACCCCTATGTTAACTGTAGCATTATTTATAACAGGCAAGATATGGAAGCAATCCAAGTGTCCATCCATAGGTGAATAAAGATGTGGTATATATGTGTATGGTGTGTGTGTGTGTACTATTATTCAGCCATAAAAAAGCATGGGATCTTGCCATTTGCAACAATATGGATGGACCTAGAGAATATTATGCTATGTGAAATTTAAATCAAAAAAGACAAGTACCCTATGATTTCACTCATATGTGGAATTTAAGAAACAAAATAAAAAAGAGACCAAAAAAACCCAGATTCTTAAATTCAGAGAACTGGTGGTTGCCAGAGGGGACGTGGGTAAGAAGTACGAACCTCCAGTTATAAGTAAGTCACGGGGCTGTAAAGTACAGCACAGGAAAGATAGTCAATAGTACTCTAGTAAGTGTGTACAGTGACAGAGGGTAACTAAGCCTACTGAGGTGACCATGTCATAATGTATAAAAATATTCAATCACTATTGTTGTACACCTAAAACTAATATAATGTATGTCAAATATAATTCAATAAAAAAATTAGCCATCAATTTTTAAAATTTTGTCAATTTTTAGCATCCTCAAAACTTAAAAAATTCTTCTTGAATTTTATAAGCCAAAAGTTAAAAACAAACAAAAAACTCTTTTAAAATAAAAAAACTGAGGTCTGTATTTCTTTTATAACTCACTTGCATTTTTTGTAAAATTACCTTAGGTGCTGTCCAACTGCAGCATGTTTGCAAAGGTGCAGATGGGCTGCTTCATTTAATTCACTAAGTTTCCAGTTTTACTTATACATATTTTTCATGAAAAAAAAAATCCTAGAAAATCTAAGTCATGTAGAATATAGAAATAAATATTATCTATATTCCTATCTCCCCCAACTATAATATTTTGCTCAATGTCCTTATGGCCTTTTTCTATATGGCTTTCATCTGTGAATTAATGAACCAGATGCTATATCTTCAGTTGTATACCTGGTTCTTTTATGTGCAATTCTAGCCCCTGATTTTTCAGCAATGAGCTCTGAAGTCAAGAATTCAGCTGCTCCTGCATCAAAGAACTAAAGTTTCAATTTCCAAAAAGCCAAGAGCTGAGAGTACCACAGATCTTGAAATAGGGAGTCATGGGCCAGACAGGTAACCATATAAATGAGTGAAGCAGGATGGGTATAAACAATAAAAAGTGGTGGGGGCTGTGACTAGAAATCTCTAAAAGTGTGCACTTTAGAGATTTAGAAATCCCTAAAGTATGAAAAAATGTTTTTCAAGATAGTCCATGCTTACCAAACACCTCTATGGGTCACACCTCTCCAGTCACCTGTGTGTGACCCCTTGAGACAGAAAACATTCCCTAAACTCATGTTTGGCAATGACATTTCTGCAGCTATGAATTCCATGAAAGCCAAAAATATAAAGTGGACATTTTCCTTGAAAATATATGAAAACCAATTACATTTATCTTTGAATTTCAGAATACCAAGATGTTTCTAGTCTGCCAATAATCACATGAATCACAGAGCAGTGTTTAAATAGGATTTAAAATATATACTTACACCAGTTCAAGTGCAATGCCGCCATTCCCTATGATCATTATTCTTTGAGCTTTAGTAAGCTGTTTCTGAAATTCCTGTATTAAAAAGAAAAGGAGACAGTGTTCTGTAAGTAGTGGGCAAAACCTGAAGCAAGAAGCTTCAGTGATAATATTCTTAAAATGTAGGAATTTTATCTGATTTACAAAGGAACAAAATAAATCTCTTTCCCACTCTGCCAGGACGGACCCTCCCAATATTACAAATGCTCTCTGTTTCACCCAAGCTGTCTTCATAGCAATGCCTCTGCTGATTTTCCTTGCCTTTTAGGTCAGTACATTTAGAGTAGTTCAGAATTCCAGCAAGCGGCACGACCTCTAGTTCAACACATTCCTAACTCCTTGATCAAATCAATTTACTAACAGGACACTGGTCTGTATCCTACATACAGGGTTATTCCTTTTCGTCTAGTCCTTCAGTTGACACTTTCCCTGGAGTCACTCAACACTCAAAAC
>NW_022591489.1:0-6451 GCF_004348235.1 Phoca vitulina
AAGCTGCTCTGTCTAGTCTGGTAGCCACTAGACACAGGGAGCTATTTCAACTTAAATGTAAATAAAATTCAGTTCCTCGGTCTCACTCAGCACATCTTAAGTGCCAACAGAGACATGTAGGGTGGTGACTACCTGACTGGACACTGCAAACGTATAGAACGTTTCTGTCATCACAGAGTTCCACTGGACAGTGCTGGTAAGTATTTGAAGATGAAAAAGTCATAGCCCATAATTCTTTTTCAATTACAAGACATACCAGTGTGTTCCATCACTATATAATAACTTACCAAAAGGGAAACATTCTTTTTTTTTAAATGTCTAGGATAGCCTCCTACTTAAAGTAGCAAAGTGGGAAAACCAGAAATTTGGATTTGCTGGTAGTGACTCACTCCTTTACCGTCAGATGGAATCTGATACAAGGTGTGATGGTGGATGCCGGCTTACCTGCTGCCACACCGGGCTGGGCCTCCAGGACGCAGTGCAGATGTCACCCGCAGCGTAGACATCAGAGAGAGATGTGTGCATGTGAGCATCCACCTTCAGGCCTCCGTCTTCTCCTAGATCAAACTAAACAGGGTTCCTGATAAGCATATGTGGGAAGAAAAATGAAAGAGGTCTTTTCTGTTCTAAAGTAAAAGAACAAGTCAAATTTTTACACCTCGGTATGCTGATCTTCGGTGAGAGAGTAAAAAACAGCTGCCAACTTTAGACAACTCAGCTGAATTTCCAGGGAATCAAAATCCTACTAGGACAGCCCAACTAAAAAATTCTTAGACTTTTAAGATCAAGAACACTCAGTAACCATATGATTACCCCACTCATAATTACAATATTACTCAGTTTTCTGAGCTTCAAATGCTAAAAGGCAGAAAATATAAGATAGTTTCTCTAAAAGAATCATTTGTAAGATTTTATAGGTGTCTGTCTCATCAACCTTTAGACAAGTGAACTGTGCATTATGTCCCATTTATGAGGACACTGATGCTGGGACGTTTACTGCTTAAGGACTTAAGGCAATACGAAATACTGTAAATCAAAACATGACTGTAAACGAAATTGTTTTCAGCTTCCTTAAGTTACAGTTTTACACTAAGACAATGAACAGTTAAAAATAATCATAGCAGGACAAAAAATTTCACCTTACATTGTTGCCACAGAGAAAAGGTTCTATATTTGGTGTTAACTCCTAGCACTGACAATGAAATCACAGCCGTTTTTCTTTTCATTAGTCAATTCCACATATATATACCTCTTAAAAAAAGAACCACAAAACAAAAACAAAAAAAACCCCTTTAATCTCAAATGTAATCACCTTCAGCTGTCCATAGAATTATGTGATAATGCCTAGAAGAAAGAAAGAAGGCAGGAGAGGACTTTAAAACAACACTCCTTAAGGGGCACCTGGCCTTCTCAGTTAATAGAGCATGCGACTCTTGATCTCATTTTGAGTTCTAGCCCCAGGTTGGATGTAGAATTTACTTTAAAAAAAAAAAGGACCCATGACAGACCCTGGGAAACAAACTGAGGGTTACAGAAGGGAGGGGGGTAGGGGGATGGGGTAGCCGGGTGATGGGTACTGAGGAGGGCACCTGGGATAAGCACTGGGTGTTATATGCAACTAATAAATCGTTGAACATTACGTCAAAAACTAATGATGTACTATATGTTGGCTAATTCAACATTAAAAGAAACCCTTAATTTTTATAAGGCACATTTGCTAAAACAATTACAATGTAATCAACATTATCTCCTTGTTTTGGGTATGACAAAATTATGACATTCTAAACATTTTTCCTTCAAATTTAGACACAGAACTTCTAACAAAGTAAATTTAAATTGATAATCACTTTATAAATTATTTCTTTAAAAATACTAATACATTATACTCCACTGAGAGTTTAGTCCAACGAGATAACTCACTTTTCAATGTTTTCCCCTTACTACTCATATTCAAACTCTAACACTACCTTTTCCCATGGAAACATTCAAAGAATTCAAAAACAGTGGAATATCTCATATGCTAGTTCGGCTGAGTGTATTTCTTCCAATGGTGATAGTTCTCACAGAAAGTGTGGAATAGGAATTAGTCTGTTTCTTAATCCCAAATTTATAGATTTTTAATCTGTTTGATTTGGGGGAAGTCACTTCACCTCTGAGAGCATAAAGGTTTTTTTGGTTTAGATTTGTTTTGATCTGCAAGATACTCTGATTGACTCACAGAGCTGTGGTGGTCATAGCACCGTGAGTCCCATGTATTAGGAAACTTGAAGACTAAGTAATGAAAAGGAAATGACTTATTAAGTAATGGTTTCATTTTTACTTTTTATGTTTAAATTTCATATGGAAATCTTAAGTTTTTTAATATAGGAAGACTAAGTAAGTTTTCTTCCTTTTAAATTAGTGGTTATTGTATTTTTTCTTATTTTATTACTTACCTTTATCAGTTGTGACTGACTGATTACAATGGTCTCTGGGAAAAGGCAACGACTTTTTCTTAGAAATTCTAAATTCTTCCTGAAGGTAGATTTTCTTTACTTCACATACAGTTTCGATGTGAATCTTACGAGAAAACTAAAAGCAATGCTGATCACCGTAACACATCCCCCCCAAAATTACAATACACTCGTAGAAACATACAGAAAAATAATTCTTACAATATAAATGGAAACACACTGGATGCCCCAAAATAAGCCTCTCACGATTTTTGTGCATGAAGGGAGTGAGGGAAATCCATTCAGAACTTAAGAGAACAAGTAGTTGCATTGGCAGGTAACACCAAGGGTATACTTTTTAGTATAAGCTTCATTGATAATTTCAAATGCAGTCTTTAAAAATTACAACTGCTAGAGACTATAAAAACCTCTTGAGGGCAGTCTATGCCGACTTACTGTTATATCCAGAACCTTAGGAAAGTGCCAAGTACATAGCAGATAATGTTTACTGAACCAAACTGCTGAAGTTCTCAGGTTAAAAATACTATTAATCTTTGGATCTGAAGATGCAGGAAAAAAATGATTTTGTATAATTTCTATCACAAAAATTAGATATGCCGTGAAGCCAGCTCCCCTCCAAACTACCCAAGGCTGAAAAGAGATCATACACAGTAATGAGGACTCTATATATGCTTCTTACAGTACTTAAATATCACAGCCTTTTACTATTTAAATATAATGTATCTAATAAATAAAATGAGTAAAAGCAAGTCATCTGCTTATCCAATTAGGGTGTTAAATACATATTTTATTTAGAATTCATCTAATAAACTTTGAAATATTATAATGCATGTGAAGTGACCTTTGAGAAAGGATTAATTTAAAATAGGACAGCTATATTCACTGTAGTCCGGGTCTGGAAATCTCTCTGCCTGGGGAACTAAAAAGAAGGGCATGAGTCAGTTTTAGATGAGTGAAATACTTAACTGGTAAGGAACTGGGCCACATGCCATTGGTCCTGTCTGTCCTAGCATTTTGGATTTTAAGTAAAATGACCTAGCAGTTGTTTTGACTTACTTGTAATCAGTCTTTAATGAATGGTTCAAGAATTTAAAATTGCATCTTAGGTTTAATTAGTATATGAACACATACCTCTTTTGTACCTTTAAGATTCAAGCCTTCATGCCAATCAGGTCACAAGGCACTGCCCATATTACCAGCACCAGCTTTGGTTTGTGTTTCCTTTTTCCTTCCTGAAAAGATAAACGCAATTCAAAATTCAAATGATCTAAAAACTGCCAGGCAGAGAAGTATGCTTTTTGTTTTCAAGTTTTTAGGCAATGTTATGATTCTCATATGTTTATACAGCATGACTAAACTAAGTTATGTGTTTTGATCGTTTTATTCATTATTTTAATATTTTGTGATAAACAGTTATAAAATGGATCTTTCAATCAAGTGTTTATTGTATATACAATGTGTTTTTGCATGTTATATACATGGTTAATATGAAAGGTACAATCTATCCGATAAAGTGTTGATATCCAAAACATATACTCATACAACTCAGTAACCCAAAAAAAAAAACCCCAAAAACAAAACAAAAAAACCAACCAAAATAAAAATGGGCAGAGGACCTGACAGACATTTTCCCAAAGACATATAGATGGTAACAGACACATGAAAAGATGCTCAACAACACTAATCATCAGAGAAGTGCAAATCAAATCCACAATGAGATATCACCTTACACCTGTTGGAATGTCTAGAATCAAAAAGACAAGAAATAACAAGTGTTGGTGAGAGTGTGGAGAAACAAGACCCCTTGTGCTCTGCTGCTGAGAATACAAACTGGTACAGCCACTGTGAAAAACAGTATGGAGATTCCTCAAAAAATTATTAGAATGACCAGTAACTCCACTCACGAGTATTTACCCAAAGAAAAAAAACACTAATTCAAAAAGATATGCACCCCTATGTTAACTGTAGCATTATTTATAACAGGCAAGATATGGAAGCAATCCAAGTGTCCATCCATAGGTGAATAAAGATGTGGTATATATGTGTATGGTGTGTGTATGTGTACTATTATTCAGCCATAAAAAAGCATGGGATCTTGCCATTTGCAACAATATGGATGGACCTAGAGAATATTATGCTATGTGAAATTTAAATCAAAAAAGACAAGTACCCTATGATTTCACTCATATGTGGAATTTAAGAAACAAAATAAAAAAGAGACCAAAAAAACCCAGATTCTTAAATTCAGAGAACTGGTGGTTGCCAGAGGGGACGTGGGTAAGAAGTACGAACCTCCAGTTATAAGTAAGTCACGGGGCTGTAAAGTACAACACAGGAAAGATAGTCAATAGTACTCTAGTAAGTGTGTACAGTGACAGAGGGTAACTAAGCCTACTGAGGTGACCATGTCATAATGTATAAAAATATTCAATCACTATTGTTGTACACCTAAAACTAATATAATGTATGTCAAATATAATTCAATAAAAAAATTAGCCATCAATTTTTAAAATTTTGTCAATTTTTAGCATCCTCAAAACTTAAAAAATTCTTCTTGAATTTTATAAGCCAAAAGTTAAAAACAAACAAAAAACTCTTTTAAAATAAAAAAACTGAGGTCTGTATTTCTTTTATAACTCACTTGCATTTTTTGTAAAATTACCTTAGGTGCTGTCCAACTGCAGCATGTTTGCAAAGGTGCAGATGGGCTGCTTCATTTAATTCACTAAGTTTCCAGTTTTACTTATACATATTTTTCATGAAAAAAAAAATCCTAGAAAATCTAAGTCATGTAGAATATAGAAATAAATATTATCTATATTCCTATCTCCCCCAACTATAATATTTTGCTCAATGTCCTTATGGCCTTTTTCTATATGGCTTTCATCTGTGAATTAATGAACCAGATGCTATATCTTCAGTTGTATACCTGGTTCTTTTATGTGCAATTCTAGCCCCTGATTTTTCAGCAATGAGCTCTGAAGTCAAGAATTCAGCTGCTCCTGCATCAAAGAACTAAAGTTTCAATTTCCAAAAAGCCAAGAGCTGAGAGTACCACAGATCTTGAAATAGGGAGTCATGGGCCAGACAGGTAACCATATAAATGAGTGAAGCAGGATGGGTATAAACAATAAAAAGTGGTGGGGGCTGTGACTAGAAATCTCTAAAAGTGTGCACTTTAGAGATTTAGAAATCCCTAAAGTATGAAAAAATGTTTTTCAAGATAGTCCATGCTTACCAAACACCTCTATGGGTCACACCTCTCCAGTCACCTGTGTGTGACCCCTTGAGACAGAAAACATTCCCTAAACTCATGTTTGGCAATGACATTTCTACAACTATGAATTCCATGAAAGCCAAAAATATAAAGTGGACATTTTCCTTGAAAATATATGAAAACCAATTACATTTATCTTTGAATTTCAGAATACCAAGATGTTTCTAGTCTGCCAATAATCACATGAATCACAGAGCAGTGTTTAAATAGGATTTAAAATATATACTTACACCAGTTCAAGTGCAATGCCGCCATTCCCTATGATCATTATTCTTTGAGCTTTAGTAAGCTGTTTCTGAAATTCCTGTATTAAAAAGAAAAGGAGACAGTGTTCTGTAAGTAGTGGGCAAAACCTGAAGCAAGAAGCTTCAGTGATAATATTCTTAAAATGTAGGAATTTTATCTGATTTACAAAGGAACAAAATAAATCTCTTTCCCACTCTGCCAGGACGGACCCTCCCAATATTACAAATGCTCTCTGTTTCACCCAAGCTGTCTTCATAGCAATGCCTCTGCTGATTTTCCTTGCCTTTTAGGTCAGTACATTTAGAGTAGTTCAGAATTCCAGCAAGCGGCACGACCTCTAGTTTAACACATTCCTAACTCCTTGATCAAATCAATTTACTAACAGGACACTGGTCTGTATCCTACATACAGGGTTATTCCTTTTCGTCTAGTCCTTCAGTTGACACTTTCCCTGGAGTCACTCAACACTCAAAAC
>NW_022591490.1:0-1655 GCF_004348235.1 Phoca vitulina
AGATTTTGGATACTAGCCCTTTATCTGATATGTCATTTGCAAATATCTTCTCCCATTCTGTCGGTTGTCTTTTGGTTTTGTTGACTGTTTCTTTTGCTGTGCAAAAGCTTTTTATCTTGATGAAGTCCCAATAGTTCATTTTTGCCCTTGCTTCCCTTGCCTTTGGGGATGTTTCTAGGAAGAATTTGCTGTGGCTGAGGTAACACTAACTGCTTTCTTAGTGGCTTGGATTAGCTAAAGAGATCACACCTATTCTCTAAATCACATTGGTTTAAGTGTACCATTTTTGGCAGGGAGAGGGAAAACTAAGTTGTTCTGAAAAATATGGAAGAAGAATTTAAAATGTTAAGTTGAATGGGAACTTGGATGAGAGGAGAGCTGTATCCTGAGGATGGGCACTGCATAAATGGAAGGAAGAGGTCTCAGAAAACTCAGGATTGGAGCAGCCCTTAAGGACTTAAGAAGGAAAACAGTTAGGGAGAGATAATTTTTTAAAAAAATATTTGCTGAGGCAGTTGTGTGGTGCAGTTGGTTAAGTGTCTGACTCTTGGTTTCAGATCAGATCATGATCTCAGGGTTGTGAGAGCCCTGTGTTGGGCTCCATGCTCAGCACAGAGTCTGCTTGAGCTTTTCTCTCCCTCTCCTTCTGTCCCTCTCCGTCCACTGTCTCTGTCTCTGTCTTTCCCTCTCTAAAATAAATAAATAAATCTTTAAAACAACAACAACAAAAACTATTTGCTGTGGGGTGAACTAACACCTCCTCCCTGTTATCCTTACAGTATCATTAATAAGTGACATTGCTCCCTAATGCTTTTTTTGAATGTGGATTTTTTTTTTTTGGCAGCGGGGGGGACGTGAGAGGATGTTGACTTCTGTCTGGGTTGGTACAAGAGAGGTCAAAAGTAAGGATAGATGAAATTGTGAGGGAACTGGGAGTTAGCAAAATGCCTGGAAAAGTTCAAACTTTCAAGGCTGTGAGATTAATGGGGTCAAACCCAGGAGATCCATGGATCAAAGTTGGACCCAGCTAATATCTAGTAATGTGTGGAGTAATTGTATAGAGTATATATGTGATATGCTGAAAGGTTAACATTGAAAATAAGGAAGGCCCAGAGAGGTCTGAGGGATAAAATCAGCCCAAGTTGGTGTAAGATTTGTTAGGCTGAATGGATGGAGAAGGGCTATGGGTTCACTTTCTCATTTTGTCCCATGAGAAGCCTTTGTGACTGTCCTGTAGCTCTGTGATGCAGACCTAGAATTCTGAGCTAGTGTACTTACTTTCAGCACCTAGTTGCCGAGTATAGCGAGCTTCAGATAATGGAGAAATCTTTCTTGTGAGAATGCTTTGTGTTCCATGACTGAGCTCAAGTTCAACTTCATATGACATTTTATCTTTTTTGCTTATTCTGTAGTGTGGAGCCCCTCTTCTGTTTATTTTCTTCCTCCAGAAGGATCTATTTCCCTCCATACATCTACAAACCAGAGATGGAAATCAGGTAACACAACCATAGGCCTAGCCCCCAAGGTACATAGACGCTTGTTTTCCCTGTTCCTCTTCCCAATTTACTAAGTCAATGTGCTTGCACAGGTAGACACCTACAGTAGGAACTCTCAGGAAAAAATAAAACAGCAATCTTTGTAGGGAGACCAACTTG
>NW_022591490.1:1665-6451 GCF_004348235.1 Phoca vitulina
AAAAATGTCTATTCATGTCTTCTGCTGATTTTTTTATTTGATTATTCACATTTTGGGTGTTGAGTTTTATAAGTTCTTTATAGATTTTGGATACTAACCCTTTCTTATCAGGTATGTCATTTGCAAATATCTTCTCCCATTCCATAGGTTACTTTTAGTTTTTTTGATTGTTTCCTTTGTGGTGCAGAAGCTTTTTATTTTGATGAAGTCTCAATAGTTTATTTTTGTTTTTGTTTCCCTTGCCTCAGGACACATATCTAGAAAGATATGTGTCTAGACCATCATCAGCCACAGCTGATGTTAAAGAGGTTAGTTACTTCCTGTGTTCTCCTATAGAATTTTTATGGTTTTAGGTCTCACATTTGGGTCTTTAATCCATTTTGAATTTATTTTTGTGTATGCTATAAGAAAGTGGTCCAGTTTCATTCTTTTGCCTGTTGCTGTCCAGTTTCCCCAACACCATTTGTTGAAGAGATTGTTTTTTTCCCACTGGATATTCATTCCTGTATTGTTGAAGATTAATTGACCATATAGTTGTGGGTTCATTTCTATGTTTCTGTTCTATTCTATTGATCTATGTGTCTATTTTTGTTTCAGTACCACACTGTTTGGATGACTACAGCTTTGTAATATAACTTGAAGTCTGGAATTGGAATGCCTCCAGCTTTGCTTTTCTTTTTCAAGTTTGCTTTGGCTATTTGGGGTCTATGGTGGTTCCACACACATTTTAGGATTGTTTGTGGAAAATACTCAGTATTTTGACAGGGATTGCCTTATATGTGTAGATTGCTTTGGGTAGTACAGACATTTTAACAATGTTTGTTCTTCCAATCTATAAGCATAGAATGTCTTTTCATTTCTTTGTGTTCTCTTCAATTTTTTTCATCAATGTTTTATAATTTTCAGAGTACAAGTCTTTCACTTCTTTGGTTAGGTTTATTCCTAGTTATCTTATGTTTTTTGTTGCAACTGTAAATGGGATTGATTCCTTAATTTCTCTTTCTGCTGCTTCCTTATTGGTGTATAGAAGTGCAATATATTTCTGTATGTTGATTTTGTATCCTGCAACTCTACTGAATTCATGTATCAGTTCTAGCATTTTTTTTTTTTTTTTGGTGGAGTCTTTGGGTTTTCTATATATAGTATCATGTTGTCTGCAAATAGTGAAAACTTGCCTATTTGGATGCCTTTTATTTCTTTTTGTTGTCTGATTGCTGTGGCAAGGACTTCCAGTACTATGTTAAATAACAGTGGTGAGAGTTATTGTTCTGTCTTGTTCTTGACCGTAGATGAAAAGCTCTCAATTTTTCCCCATTGAGGATGATAATAGTTGTGGATTTTTCATAGATAGCTTTTGTTATGTTGAGGTATGTTCCCTCTAAACCTACTTTGTTAAGGGATTTTATCATGAATTGATGTACTTTGTCAAATGATTTTTTTGCATCTACTGAAAGGATCATATGGTTCTTATCCTTTCTTGTGTGAATGTGGTGAATCATATTGATTGAGTTGTGAATATTAAACCACTGTTGCAACCTAAAATTAAATCCCACTTGATTGTGGTGAATGATTTTTTTAATGTATTGTTGTGTTCAGTTTGCTAGTATTTTATTGAGGATCTTTGCATCCAAGTTCATCAGAGATATTGGTCTATAGTTCTCTTTTTTAGTGGAGTCTTTATCTGGTTTTGGAATCCGGGTAATGCTGGCCTCAGAGAATGAATTTGGAAGCTTTCCTTCTTCTCCTTTTTTTTTTTTTTTTTGGAATAGTTTGAGAAGAATAGGTATTAACTCTTCTTTCAATGTTTGGTGGAATTTGCCTGTAAAGCCATCTGACCCTGGACTTTAGTTTTTGGGAGATTTTTGATTACTGATTAAATTTCTTTGCTAGTTATCAATCTATTCAAGTTTTCTGTTTCTTCCTATTTAAATTTTGATAGTTTATATGTTTCTAGGAATTTATCCATTTCTTCCAGATTGTCCAATTTTTTGGCATATAATTTTAGATAATATTCTCTTATGATTATTGGTGTTTCTGTGGCTTTGGCTTTTTTCTCTCCTCTCATTTGTAATTTTATTTATTTGGGTACTTTTTATTTATTTATTTATTTATTTATTTATTTATTTTGATACGTCCATCTAGAGATTTATTAATTTTATTAATTTTTTTTCAAAGAACAATTCTTGGTTTCATTGATCTGCTCTATTGTTTTTGTTTTTGTTTTTTTTAGTTTCCATATCATTTATTTCTGCTGTAATCTTTTATTTCCTTCATTCTGTGGGTTTTAGGCTTGGTTTATTGTTCTTTTTTTTAGCTCCTTTAGGTGTAAGATTAGGTTGTTTATCTGAGATTTTTCTTGCTTCTTGTGGTAGGCCTGTATTGCTATATACTTCCCTCTTAGGACCACTTTTACTGCATCTCAAAGGTTTGAAACATGGTGTTTTCATTTTCATTTGTTTCCATGTAATTTTTAATTTCTTCTTTTATTTTATGGTTGACCGTTTCATTGTTTAGCAGCATATTGTTTAACCTCCATATATTTGTGGTCTTTCCAGATTTTTTCTTGTGGTTGATTTAGAGTTTTATTGCATTATGTTCAGAAAATGTGCATGGTATGATTTCAAACTTTTTGTATTTGTTGAGGCCTGTTTTGTGACCTAATATGTGATCTATTCTGGAGAATGTTCCTTGTGCACTTGAAAAAAATATGTATTCTGCTGTTTTAGGATGGAATGTTCTGAATACATCTGTTAAGTCCATCTGGTCCAGTGTTTCATTCAAAGCCATGTTTTCTTATTGATTTTCTGCTTAGATCATCTGTTCATTGATGTAAGTGGGTGTTAAAGTCCCCTACTATTATTGTATTATTATCAGTGATAATAATACAAAGGGAGTGGCATGATATATTCTAAGTGAATGAGAAAAATCTGCAACCAAGAATACTCTAACCAGCAAGGCTATTATACAGAATAGAAGGAGAGCTAGAGTTTCCCAGACAAACAAAAACAAGAGGAGCTCATGACCACTAAAACAGCTCTGCAAGAAATAGTAAAGGAGACTCTTTGCATGGAAAAGAAAGAACAAAAGTGACAGTATGAAGTCAGAAAACATAAAGGAAACACAAACAAAAATGAATGTTTTTGTAAAATATCAAGGCTTTTTATGTTATTAATTGCTTTATATATTTGGGAACTCCCATGCTAGGTGCATAAATATTTACAATTGTTAGATCTTCTTGTTGGATTGTTCCTTTTATGGTTATATAATGTTCTTCTTCATCTCTTGTTACAGTCTTTGTTTTAAAGTCTAACTTGTTTGATATTAGTATTGTTATTCTGGCTTTCTTTTGACATCCATTTGCATGATAAGTGTTTCTTTATCTGCAGGTGTCTAAGGATGCCTAAGGATGAGTCTTGTTTTTTTGTTTTTTTTTTTTAATCCATTCTGACACCCTTTGTCTTTTGATTGTAGCATTTACATTTATTTTTATTTTTTATTTTTTTAATTTTTTATTTTTATGTTAATCCCCATACATTACATCATTAGTTTTAGATATAGTGTTCCATGATTCATTGTTTGTGCATAACACCCAGTGCTCCATGCAGAACGTGCCCTCCTCAATACCCATCACCAGGCTACCCATCCTCCCAACCCCCTCCCCTCTAGAACCCTCAGTTTGTTTTTCAGAGTCCATCGTCTCTCATGGTTCTTCTCCCCCTCCGATTTCCCCCCCTTCATTCTTCCCCTCCTGCTACATTCTTCTTCTTCTTTTTTTCTTTCTTAACATATATTGCATTATTTGTTTCAGAGGTACAGATCTGAGATTCAACAGTCTTGCACAATTCACAGCGCTTACCAGAACACATACCCTCCCCAGTGTCCATCACCCAGTCACCCCATCCCTCCCACCCCACCCCCCACTCCAGCAACCCTCAGTTTGTTTCCTGAGATTAAGCATTCCTCGTATCAGTGAGGTCATATGATACATGTCTTTCTCTGTTTGATTTATTTCACTCAGCATAATACCCTCCAGTTCCATCCACATCGTTGCAAATGGCAAGATCTCATTCCTTTTGAAGGCTGCATAATATTCCAATGTATATATATACCACCTCTTCTTTATCCATTCATCTGTTGATGGACATCTTGGCTCTTTCCACAGTTTGGCTATTGTGGACATTGCTGCTATAAACATCGGGGTGCATGTACCCTTTCGGGTCCCTACTGTTGTATCTTTGGGGTAAATACCCAGGAGTGCAATTGCTGGATCATATGGTAGCTCTATTTTCAACTTTTTGAGGAACCTCCATACTGTTTTCCAGAGTGGCTGCACCAGCTTGCATTCCCACCAACAGTGGTGGAGGGTTCCCCTTTCTCCGCATCCCCGCCAACATCTGTCATTTCCTGACTTGTTAATTTTAGCCATTCTGACTGGTGTGAGGTGGTATCTCATTGAAGTTTTGATTTGGATTTCCCTGATGCCGAGCGATATTGAACACTTTTTCATGTGTCTGTTGGCCGTTTGGATGTCTTCCTTGGAAAAATGTCTGTTCATGTCTTCTGCCCATTTCTTGATTGGATTCTTTGTTCTTTTGGTGTTGAGTTTGATGAGTTCTTTATAGATTTTGGATACTAGCCCTTTATCTGATATGTCATTTGCAAATATCTTCTCCCATTCTGTCAGTTGTCTTTTGGTTTTGTTGACTGTTTCCTTTGCTTTGCAAAAGCTTTTTATCTTGATGAAGTCCCAATAGTTCATTTTTGCCCTTGCTTCCCTTGCCTTTGG
>NW_022591491.1:0-6444 GCF_004348235.1 Phoca vitulina
AACATATTATGAGCAACTCTATGCCAGCAAATTAGATAACCTGGAAGAAATGGATGCATTCCTAGAGATGTATCAACTACCAAAACTGAACCAGGAAGAAATAGAAAACCTGAACAGACCTATAACCACTAAGGAAACTGAAGCAGTCATCAAACATCTCCCAACAAACAAAAGCCCAGGGCCAGATGACTTCCCAGGGGAATTCTACCAAACATTTCAAGAAGAATTAATACCTATTCTTCTGAAACTGTTCCAAAAAATAGAAATGGAAGGAAAACTTCCAAACTTGTTTTATGAGGCCAGCATTACCTTGATCCCAAAACCAGACAAAGACCCCATCAAAAAGGAGAATTACAGACCAATATCCCTGATGAACATGGATGCAAAAATTCTCACCAAAATACTAGCCAATAGGATCCAACAGTACATTCAAAGGATTATTCACCACGACCAAGTGGGATTTATCTCTGGGCTGCAAGGTTGGTTCAACATCCGCAAATCAATCAACGTGATACAATACATTAATAAAAGAAAGAACAAGAATCATATGATCCTCTCAATAGATGCAGAAAAAGCATTTGACAAAGTACACCATCCTTTCTTGATCAAAACTCTTCAGAGTATAGGGATAGAGGGTATATACCTCAATATCATAAAAGCCACCTATGAAAAACCTACAGCAAATATCATTCTCAATGGGGAAAAACTGAGAGCTTTCCCCCTAAGGTCAGGAACGCGGCAGGGATGTCCACTATCACCACTGCTATTCAATATAGTATTAGAAGTCCTAGGCACAGGGGGGCCTGGGTGACTCAGTCGTTGGGCATCTGCCTTCGGCTCAGGTCATGATCCCAGAATTCTGGGATCGAGCCCCACATCGGGCTCCCTGCGCAGCGGGAGGCCTGCTTCTCCCTCTCCCACTCCCCCTGCTTCTGTTCCCTCTCTTGCTGTGTCTCTCTCTGTCAAATAAATAAAATCTTTAAAAAAAAAAAAAAAAAAATAGAAGTCCTAGCCACAGCAATCAGACAACAAAAAGAAATAAAAGGCATCCAAATCGGCAAAGAAGAAGTCAAACTCTCACTCTATGCAGATGATATGATACTTTATGTGAAAACCCAAAAGACTCCACCCCAAAACTTCTAGAACTCATACAGGAATTCAGTAAAGTGGCAGGATATAATATCAATGCACAGAAATCAGTGGCATTCCTATACACCAACAACAAGACAGAAGAAAGAGAAATTAAGGAGTTGATCACATTTACAATTGCACCCAAAACCATAAGATACCTAGGAATAAATCTAACCAAAGAGGCAAAGGATCTGTACTCAGAAAACTATAAAATACTCATGAAAGAAATTGAGGAAGACACAAAGAAATGGAAAAACGTTCCATGCTCATGGATTGGAAGAACAAATATTGTGAAGATGTCAATCCTACCTAGAGCAATCTACACATTCAATGCAATCCCCATCAAAATACCATCCACTTTTTCCAAAGAAATGGAACAAATAATCCTAAAATTTGTATGGAACCAGAAAAGACCCCGAATAGCCAGAGGAATTTGAAAAAGAAAAGCAAAGCTGGCGGCATCACAATTCCGAACTTCCAGCTCTATTACAAAGCTGTCATCATCAAGACAGCATGGTACTGGCACAAAAACAGACACATAGATCAATGGAACAGAATAGAGAGCCCAGAAATGGACCCTCAACTCTAGGGTCAACTCATCTTTGACAAAGCAGGAAAGAATGTCCAACGGAAAAAAGACAGTCTCTTCAACAAATGGTGTTGGAAAAATTGGACAGCCACATGCAGAAGAATGAAACTGGACCATTTCCTTACACCACACACAAAAATAGACTCCAAATGGTTGAAAGACCTCAATGTGAGACAGGAGTCCATCAAAATCCTAAAGGAGAACACAGGCGGCAACCTCTTTTACCTCAGCCACAGCAACTTCTTCCTAGAAACATTGCCAAAGGCAAGGGAAGCAAGGGCAAAAATGAACTCTTGGGACTTCATCAAGATATAAAGCTTTTGCACAGTAAAAGAAACAGTCAACAAAACCAAAAGACAACCGACAGAATGGGAGAAGATATTTGCAAATGACATATCAGATAAAGGGCTAGTATCCAAAATCTATAAAGAACTCATCAAATTCAACACCAAAAGAACAAAGAATCCAATCAAGAAATGGGCAGAAGACATGAACAGACATTTTTCCAAAGAAGACATCCAGATGGCCAACAGACACATGAAAAAGTGTTCAATATCGCTCGGCATCAGGGAAATCCAAATCAAAACCTCAATGAGATACCACCTCACACCAGTCAGAATGGCTAAAATTAACAAGTCAGGAAATGACAGATGTTGGCGAGGATGCGGAGAAAGGGGAACCCTCCTACACTGTTGGTGGGAATGCAAGCTGGTGCAGCCACTCTGGAAAACAGTATGGAGTTTCCTCAAAAAGTTGAAAATAGAGCTACCATATGATCCAGCAATTGCACTACTGGGTATTTACCCCAAAGATACAAATGTAGGGATCCGAAGGGGTACATGCACCCCGATGTTTATAGCAGCAATGTCCACAATAGCCAAACTGTGGAAAGAGCGAAGATGTCCATTAACAGATGAATGGATAAAGAAGATGTGGTATATATATATACAATGGAATATTATGCAGCCATCAAAAGGAATGAGATCTTGCCATTTGCAACAACATGGATGGAACTGGAGGGTGTTATGCTGAGCGAAGTAAGTCAATCAAAGAAAGACATGTATCATATGACCTCACTGATATGAGGAATTCTTAATCTCAGAAAACAAACTGAGGGTTGCTGGAGTGGGGGGTGGGTTGGGAGGGATGGGGTGACTGGGTGATGGACACTGGGGAGGGTATGTGCTATGGTGAGCACTGGGAATTGTGCAAGACTGTTGAATCACAGATCTGTACCTCTGAAACAAATAATGCAATATATGTTAAGAAAGAAAAAAAGAAGAAGAAGAATGTAGCAGGAGGAGAAGAATGAAGGGGGGGAAATCGGAGGGGGAGAAGAACCATGAGAGACGCGATGCACTCAGAAAAACAAACTGAAGGTTCTAGAGGGGAGGGGGTTGGGAGGATGGGTTAGCCTGGTGATGGGTATTGAGGAGGGCACGTTCTGCATGGAGCACTGGGTGTTATGCAGAAACAATGAATCATGGAACACTATATCTAAAACTAATGATGTAATGTATGGGGATTAACATAGGGGTCGGGAAGATGGGTTAGCCTGGTGATGGGTATTAAAGAGGGCATGTTCGGGCGCCTGGGTGGCTCAGTTGATTAAGCAACTGCCTTCGGCTCCGGTCATGATCCTGGAGTCCCGGGATCGATTCCCACATCGGGCTCCCTGCTCAGCTGGGGGGTCTGCTTCTCTCTCTGACCCTCTGCCCTCTCGTGCTCTCTGTCTCTCATTCTCTCTCAAATAAATAAATAAATAAAATCTTAAAAAAAATAAATAAAGAGGGCATGTTCTGCATGGAGCACTGGGTGTTATGCACAAACAATGAATCATGGAACACTACATCAAAAACTAATGATGTAATGTATGGTGATTAACATAACAGTAAAAAAATTTTAAAAAACCCATTTCAGGCAGAGGTTTTAAAATTTGATGCTTCCCATGCTATCATGAGATCACATCAGGAGACACTCTGGGGCTACATTTATAGGATCATGGGGTAAGCTCAATATCAGGATTTGGTGAGTTAACTGGGAAAAAATGTTAAAAATTATTTTATCTTTTCATTGAAGAATTACATACAAAAAAGTACACAAATCAAAAGCATACAGCTCAATAAACTTTTACAGAATATACCACATAACTAGCACCCAGATCAAAAAAATAAAATATTATCAGCACCCCAGAAACTCCCATGTGCTCCCTTACAATCATTAGTGCCCATCCCCATTAAGGGTAACCACTATCCTGATTGCTAGCACCAACAATTGGTTTTGCCTATTTTTGCACTTTGTGTAAATGAAATCAGACAGTTTGCATTCTTCTGTGTCTAGGTTCTTATGTCTGAGAGATTCCTCAATATTTTTTTACTGTAGTTGTGATTCATTCATTCTTGTGGCTGATTAGTATTACACTGGGTGAATACATTACAATTTAGCCGTTTTTTTTCCTAATGGGTATTGGGTACTTTCCAACTTTCATCTATTACAAATAGTGCTGCTATGAATATTTTCATAGTCTTTTGATGAACAACGGCATGCAGTTGTGTTTGATGTATACCGAGGAGTAAAACTGCTGGGTCATAGGATATATACATGTTCACCATGTTCACCTTTAGTAAATACTGACAAACAGATTTTCAAAGCAAATGTATAATACACACTCCTACAGAGAGTGACTGAGGTTTCTGGTTGCTCCACATTCTTGTCAACACTAGGTATTGTCTATCTTTTGTATTTTATCATTTCTTGTGGATTTGTAGTAGTACTGAATTGTGATGTTCTTTTTCCTTGATGATTATATTGAGCCCCTTTTCTTTTTTTTTTTTAATTTCTTTATTGTTATGTTAATCCCCATACATTACATCATTAGTTTTAGATATAGTGTTCCATGATTCATTGTTTGTGCATAACACCCAGTGCTCCATGCCGAACATGCCCTCTTTATTACCCATCACCAGGCTAACCCATCTTCCCGACCCCTTCCCCTCTAGAACCCTCAGTTTGTTTTTCAGAGTCCATCATCTCTCATGGTTCATCTACCCCTCTGATATCCCCACCCTTCATTCTTCCCCTCCTGCTATCTTCTTCTTCTTTTTTTTTTTCAGTGTAGGAGGGTTCCCCTTTCTCCGCATCCTCGCCAACATCTGTCATTTCCTGACTTGTTAATTTTAGCCATTCTGACTGGTGTGAGGTGGTATCTCATTGAGGTTTTGATTTGGATTTCCCTGATGCCGAGCGATATTGAACACTTTTTCATGTGTCTGTTGGCCATCTGGATGTCTTCTTTGGAAAAATGTCTGTTCATGTCTTCTGCCCATTTCTTGATTGGATTCTTTGTTCTTTTGGTGTTGAGTTTGATGAGTTCTTTATAGATTTTGGATACTAGCCCTTTATCTGATATGTCATTTGCAAATATCTTCTCCCATTCTGTCAGTTGTCTTTTGGTTTTGTTGACTTTTTTGATGGGGATTGCATTGAATGTGTAGATTACTCTAGGTAGGATTGACATCTTCACAATATTTGTTCTTCCAATCCATGAGCATGGAACGTTTTTCCATTTCTTTGTGTCTTCCTCAATTTCTTTCATGAGTATTTTATAGTTTTCTGAGTACAGATCCTTTGCCTCTTTGGTTAGATTTATTCCTAGGTATCTTATGGTTTTGGGTGCAATTGTAAATGGGATCGACTCCTTAATTTCTCTTTCTTCTGACTTGTTGTTGGTGTATAGGAATGCCACTGACTTCTGTGCATTGATTTTATATCCTGCCACTTTACTGAATTCCTGTATGAGTTCTAGCAATTTTGGGGTGGAGTCTTTGGGATTTTCCACATAAAGTATCATATCATCTGCAAAGAGTGAGAGTTTGACTTCTTCTTTGCCGATTTGGATGCCTTTGATTTCTTTTTGTTGTCTGATTGCTGTGGCTAGGACTTCCAATACTATGTTGAATAGCAGTGGTGATAGTGGACATCCCTGCCGCGTTCCTGACCTTAGGGGGAAAGCTCTCAGTTTTTCCCCATTGAGAATGATATTCGCTGTAGGTTTTTCATAGATGGCTTTTATGATATTGAGGTATGTACCCTCTATCCCTATACTCTGAAGAGTTTTGATCAAGAAAGGATGCTGTACTTTGTCAAATGCTTTTTCTGCATCTATTGAGAGGATCATGTGATTCTTGTTCTTTCTTTTGTTAATGTATTGTATCACGTTGATTGATTTGCGGATGTTGAACCAACCTTGCAGCACAGGGATAAATCCCACTTGGTCGTGGTGAATAATCCTTTGAATGTACTGTTGGATCCTATTGGCTAGTATTTTGGTAAGAATTTTTGCATCCATGTTCATCAGGGATATTGGTCTGTAATTCTCCTTTTTGATGGTGTCTTTGTCTGGTTTTGGGATCAAGGTAATGCTGGCCTCATAAAATGAGTTTGGAAGTTTTCCTTCCATTTCTATTTTTTGGAACAGTTTCAGAAGGATAGGTATTAATTCTTCTTGAAATGTTTGGTAGAATTCCCCTGGGAAGCCATCTGGCCCTGGGCTTTTGTGTTTTGGGAGATTTTTGATGACTGCTTCTATTTCCTTAGTGGTTATAGGTCTGTTCAGGTGTTCTATTTCTTCCTGGTTCAGTTTTGGTAGTTGATACATCTCTAGGAATGCATCCATTACTTCCAGGTTATCTAATTTGCTGGCATAGAGTTGCTCATAATATGTT
>NW_022591492.1:0-6426 GCF_004348235.1 Phoca vitulina
AAACATTGTTAAAATGTCTATGCTACCCAGAGCAATCTATACCTTCAATGCCATCCCGATCCAAATTCCAATGACACTTTTCAAAGTGCTGGAACAAACAATCCTAATATTTGTATGGAATCAGAAAAGACCCCGAATCGCCAAGGAAATGTTGAAAAAGAAAAACAAAGCTGGGGGCATCATGTTGCCCGATTTCAAGTTAATTTACAAAGCTGTGATCGCCAAGACAGCATGGTACTGGCACAAAAGCAGACATATAGACTAATGGAACAGAATAGAGAGCCCAGGTATGGACCCTCAACTCTACAGTCAAATAATCTTTGATGAAGCAGGAAAAAACATGCAATGGAAAAAAGACAGTCTCTTCAATAAATGGTGCTGGGAAAATTGGACAGCCACATGTAGAAGAATGAAACTTGACCATTCTCTAACACCATTCACAAAGATAAACTCAAAGTGGATGAAAAACCTCAATGTGAGACAGGAATCCATCAAAATCCTAGAGGAGAACATAGGCATAACTACTTTGACATCGCCCACAGCAACTTCTTTCAAGATACATCTCCAAAAGCTAGTGAAACAAAAGCAAAAAGGAACTTTTGGGACTTCATCAAGATGAAAAGCTTCTGCACAGCAAAGGAAACAGTCAACAAAACAAAGAGGCAACCCACAGAAGGGGAGAAGATATTTGCAAATGACACTATAGATAAAGGGCTGGTATCCAAGATCTATAAAGAACTTCTCAAACTCAACACCCAAAAAACAAATAATCAAGTCAAAAAGTGGACAGAAAGTATGAAAAGACACTTCTCTGAGGAAGACATACAAATGGCTAACAGGCACATGAAAAAATGTTCATCATCTTTAGCCATCAGGGAAATCCAAATCAAAACCAGATTGAGATACCACCTTACACCAGTTAGAATGGCAAAAATGGACAGGGAAAGAAACAGCAAATGTTGGAGAAGTTGTGGAGAAAGGGGAACCCTCTTACACTGTTAGTAGGAATGTAAGTTATTACAGCCACTTTGGAAAACAATGTGGAGATTCCTCAAATAATTAAAAATTGAGCTACCCTATGACCCAGCAATTGCACTACTGGGTATTTACCCCAAAGACACAGATGTAGTGAAAACAAGGGCCATATGCATACCAGTGTTCCTATCAGCAATGTCCGCAATAGCCAAACTGTGGAAAGAGCCAAGATGCCCTTCAACAGATGAATGGATAAAGAAGATGTGGTCCATATATACAGTGGAATATTACTCAGCCATCAGAAAGGATGAATACCCAACTTTTACATCAACATGGATGGGACTGGAGGAGATTATGCTAAGTGAAATAAGTCAAGCAGAGAATGTCAATTATCATCTGGTTTCAGGTATTTGTGGAACATAAGGAATAGCATGGAGGACATTAGGAGAAGGAAGGGAAAAATGGGGGAGGGGAATTGGAGGGAGAGATGAACTATGAGAGACTATGGACTCTGAAAAACAAACATGGTTTTAGACGGGATGGGGAAGGGGGGATTGGTTAGCCCAGTGATGGGTATTAAGGAGGGCACATACTGCATGGAGCACTGGGTGTTATATGAGAACAATGCATCGTGGATCACCACATCAGAAACCAATGAGGTATTGTATAGTGACTAACCTAACATAATAAAATTAAAAAAAAAAAAAGAAATAGACTTTTCAAACTCTTCCAAAAAAAAAAAAAAAAAAAAAAAGGATTTAATGAATTAATGTAATAAGTTCTTCATGGCTACTATTATATTTGTCTGAACCATGAAACTCTGAATTTTCTGTCTCTCATGTAAAGGGAAGAACTCTAGGGTAGGTAACAAGAACACTTCACAGAGGAAATATCATCTGACTGGGCCCTTAAAAAAAGGGCAGACGGACTAGCCCAAACAAAGGCATGTATGCATGAACCCACAGGCTCTGAGTGCAAGGCAGTAGTTCCAAGGACTAAGGCTGAAGTCTTAGGCATCTGGGAGAATGACAGGAGTACACTTGGGAAGCTAAAAAATAGATTTTGTGGAATCAGCAGTGTCCTGTCCAACCATTTCAAATGACTATAGACATTTCAAAAAGTCATTTAAAAACCATCGCTGGGAGGGGGGAAAAGATGGTGGAGGAGTAGGGGACCCTATTTCAACTTGTTCCCAGAATTGAGCTGGATATCTACCAAACCACTCTGAGCACCCATGAAACCAGCCTGAGATGTAAGAAGATCTGGATCTCTACAAACAGAATATCGCAGGTGGTTGGTTTTGAGGTATGAAGCGGGGAGCCATGATTCCACGGGCAGATACCGGAGGATAAATGGCAGCGGGAGGGTGCCTGGCCTTGGAGATCCTACACCACCAGTGTGCGACAGCCTCGCACGCTGGGGACCGGGCACAGACTCGCAGACAGGTAGCGGCGGCTAAAGGACTTTAGGGCAGCCCCCGGAGCAGAAACCCAGAGTGGCGTGGTCGCACAAGTGAACTGGGAGAGGCTGGCGGTTTTAGAAGCACAAAAGGCAGAGACGTGCCCCGAACTGGAGGCAGGACTGGGAGCGCTATGGAGAAGTGCACAACCCAGGACGCTGCAGTTTATAGCAGCACGGACAGAAACGGAGACCGTGTGGCCTGGAGAGCTCACTGAAGAACAGACTGCGGTCTCTCTGCTCTGAGGCAGAGGGTTGGAAATGGTCTCTTCTGCTCTGAGTCACGGAAGAGATGTGGAAAGCCGCCAGAGAACAAAAGATCCAAAAACTGATTCCCGCCGAGCTCATCCCCCGCCACAGGTGGGCAGGGCAACTCTGCCCAAACAGGGTTGCCTGAATAACAGCATGGCAGGCCCCTCCCCCAGAAGACAGGCTGGGAAAACAACAGGCCAGCAACCCTAAGATCTTGATAGGGTTCTGGTCAATAATTTGGACTCTATACATTCCCTCAAACACCCATCCACAGAATGACTAGGAGGAGGAGCCCCCAAAACAGAAAAGACTCAGAGATTATGACTTATGCTGCAGATTTACAAATGGATGCAGAGATAACCAAGATGTCGGAGATGGAATTCAGGCTAGCAGTTGTGAAGACAATGGCTAGAATGGAGAAATCAATTAATGGCAACCTAGAGTCTCTAAGGGCAGAAACTAAAGGTGAATTGGCAGAACTTAAAAATGCTATCAGTGAGATCCCATCCAATCTAGATAATCTAACAGCTAGGGTACCTGAGGCAGAAGAGTGAAAAAGAGACCTGGAAGACAATATAATAGATAAAAAGGGAAAAGAGGAGGCCAGGGAAAAACAACTCAGAATCCATGAAAATAGAATCACAGAAATAAGTGACACCATGAGGCGTTCCAGTGTCAGAATATTTGGAATCCCCTAGGGAGTGGAGAGAGAGAGAGAGAGAGAGAGAGAGAGAGAGAGAGAGAGAGAGGACTAGAAGATGTATTTGAGCAAATTGTAGCTGAGAACTTCCCTAATCTGGGGAATGAAACAAACATTCGCGTCCTAGAGGCAGAGAGGACCCGTCCCAAGATGAAGGAAAACAGGCCAACACCCCGGCATGTAATAGTAAAACTTGCAAATCTTAGAACCAAGGAAACCATCTTCAGGGCAGTTAGGGGAAGAGATTCCTTACGTACAGAGGGAGGAATATCAGAATCACGTCAGACCTATCCACGGAGACCTGGCAAGCAAGAAAGGCCTGGCCAGACATATTCAGGGTACTAAATAAGAAGAACAGGCAGGCAAGAATACTTTATCCGGCAAGGCTGTCATTTAGAATGGATGGAGAGATGCAGAGCTTCCACGACCGGCATGAACTGAAAGAATATGTGACCACTAAGCCAGCCTGCAAGAAATATTAAGGGGGGTTCTATAAAAGGAGAAAGACCCCCGAGAGTGATATACAACAGAAATTTACAAGGACAATCTATAAAAACAACGTCTTCGCAGGCAACATGATGACAATTAATTCATATCTTTCAATAATCACTCTCAACGGGAATGGCCTAAACGCTCCCATAAAACGGCACAGGGTTGCAGACTGGATCAAAAGACAAGACCCATCCATATGCTGCCTACAGGAGACTCATTTTGATCCTAAAGATACATCCAGATGGAAAGTGAAGGGATGGAGATCCATCTTCCATGCTAGCAGACCTCAAAAGAAAGCTGGGGTAGCAATTCTTATATCAGACAAATTAGATTTTAAACTAAAGTCTGTAGTTAGAGACACAGAGGGACACTCTATCATTCTTAAAGGGTCTATCCAACAAGAAGATCTAACAGTTGTAAATATGTATGCCCCCAACATGGGAGAAGCCATCTACATGAGCCAACTGTCAACCAAAATAAAGAGTCATACTGATAACAATACGTTAACTGTAGGAGACTGCAATACTCCACTCTCAGCAATGGACAGATCATCTAAGCAGAAAATCAACAAGGAAACAAGAGCTTTGAATGATACATTGAACCAGATGGACCTCATAGATATGTACAGAACATTCCACCCTAAAACAACAGAATACTCATTCTTCTCGAGCGCACATGGAACTTTCTCCAGAATAGACCACATACTGGGTCACAAATCAGGTCTCAACGGATACCAAAAGATTGAGATTATTCCCTGCATATTCTCAGACCACAATGCTCTAAAACTGGAACTCAATCACGGGAAAAAATTTGGCAGAAATTCAAACACTTGGAAGCTAAAGAGCACTTTGCTCAAGAATGTTTGGGTCAACCAGGAAATCAAAGAACTTAAACAATTCATGGAAATCAATGAGAATGAAAACACATTGGTCCAAAACCTATGGGATACAGCAAAGGCGGTCCTAAGGGGGAAATACATAGCCATCCAAGCCTCACTCAAAAAAATAGAAAAATCCCGAATCCACCAACTAACTCTACACCTTAAAGAACTAGAGAAAAAGCAACAAACGATGCCTAAGCCACGCATTAGAAGAGAAATAATTAAAATTAGAGCAGAAATCAATGAATTAGAAACCAGAAACACAGATCAGATCAACGAAACTAGAAGTTGGTTCTTTGAAAGAATCAATAAGATCAATAAACCACTGGCCAGACTTATCCAAAAGAAGAGAGAAAAGACCCAATTTAAGAAAATTATGAATGATAGGGGAAAGATCACGACTAACCCCAAGGAAATAGAAACAATTATTAGAAATTATTATCAACAACTCTATGCCAATAAACTGAGCAATCTGGATGAAATGGAGGCCTTCCTGGAAACCTATAAGCTGCCAAGACTGAAACAGGAAGAAATGAACAACCTGAATAGGCCAATAACCAGTAACGAGACTGAAGCAGTGATCAAAAACCTCCCAAAAAACAAGAGTCCAGGGCCTGATGGATTCCCTGGGGAATTCTACCAAACATTCAAAGGGGAAATAATACCTATTCTACCAAAGCTGTTTCAAAAAATAGAAACAGAAGGAAAACTTCCACACTCATTCTATGAGGCCAGCATTACCTTAATCCCCAAACCAGGCTAAGATCCCATCAAAAAGGAGAATTTCAGACCGATATCCCTGCTGAATATGGATTCCAAGATCCTCAACAAAATCCTAGCTAATAGGATCCAACAATACATTAAAAGGATCATCCACCACGACCAAGTGGGATTTATCCCCGGGATGCAAGGGTGGTTCAACATTCACAAATCAATCAATGTGATGGAGCACATTAATAAAAAGAGGGAGAAGAACCATACGGTCCTCTCAGTTGATACAGAAAAAGCATTTGACAAAATACAGCATTTCCTGATTAAAACTCTTCAGAGTATAGGGATAGAGGGAGCATTCCTCAAGCTCATAAAATCCATCTATGAAAAACCCACAGCGAATATCATCCTCAATGGGGAAAAGCTCAGAGTCTTTCCCTTAAGGTCAGGAACATGTCAAGGATGCCCACTCCCGCCCCTATTGTTCAACATAGTACTAGAAGTCCTAGCAACAGCAATCAGACAACACAAAGAAAAAAAAGTATTCAAATTGACAAAGAAGAAGTCAAACTCTCTCTATTCACAGACGACATGATACTTTATGTGGAAAACCCAAAAGGCTCCACCCACAAATTACTAGAACTCATATAGCAATTCAGTAATGTGGCAGGCTACAAAATCAATGCACAGAAATCAGTTGTTTTCTTATACCCTAACAATGCAACTGTAGAAAGAGAAATTAGAGAAATGATTCCATTTACAATAGCACCAAAAACCATAAGATACCTCGGAATAAACCTAATGAAAGAGGTAAAGGATCTATACTATAGGAACTACAAAACACTCATGAAAAAAATTGAAGAAGACACAAAAAGATGGAAAAATATTCCATGCTCATGTCTCGGAAGAATAAACATTGTTAAAATGTCTATGCTACCCAGAGCAATCTATACCTTCA
>NW_022591493.1:0-6421 GCF_004348235.1 Phoca vitulina
AGAATGTAGCAGGAGGGGAAGAATGAAGGGGGGGAAATCGGAGGGGGAGAAGAACCATGAGAGACGATGGTCTCTGAAAAACAAACTGAGGGTTCTAGAGGGGAGGGGGGTGGGAGGATGGGTTAGCCTGGTGATGGGTATTGAGGAGGGCACGTTCTGCATGGAGCACTGGGTGTTATGCACAAACAATGAATCATGGAACACTATATCTAAAACTAATGATGTAATGTATGGGGATTAACATAACAATAAAAAATTTAAAAAATAAAATAAAATAAAATAAAATAAAATAAAATAAGGGTGATAATGACAATAGCCACTTCCCGAGCCTGTTGTCATGGTGATATTGGGTAATCCATGTAAAAGGACTTATTTAGCTGCACTGGGCATTTGATACTTATTGGCTGGACGTGCTTACTGAGCATCTCCTGCTTGTAGACTCAGTGTGGGAGAAGTAGAGGCAACGAGACCCAGTTCCAGTCCCTGCTCTTAAGAGTGTTGCCTCAGGTGTGGTGGAAGGAGCCAGCCTCGACTCCAGTGTACTTGTTTTGGGCCCCCGGGCAAGTCCCGTGTCCTCACCTGTCAACTGTGGCTGGGAATCCCTCCTCGCAGGGCGACTGGGGACTCCAGGACTTCCTATCAGGCCCTCGGGGTTGCCCGGGCCATACTAGGTGCTGGTAAACGGCTGATGCGATTATCACCTGCCTTACTTTGGGCTCCTCAGAAGCAGCCCCGGGCACAAGGAGGTGAGTACAAGTAGTTTATTTGGAGGAAGATCCCGGGAAGTTCCAGTGGAGGAGAGAAAATGGGATGGGTGGGGGAAAGCAGCCTATAAAGGGTATATGATCAAACCACGGGTGACCACAGCTTAGTTCTGCTGGGGAAACTCTGGGAGCCAACGCAGAATGCTCCTCAGAGTGCACACCCAAGGGCCACGGAAGCCGGAGTATTTATATACCATCTCCCACCACTCACTCGTGGAAGGGCGCTTCTGGGGGACCTGAGTTCTCTGGTTCTCCTAGTCTTCGCAGAGAGGGCTCTAGCAACCATAGAAACCTCTCAGGCAAAGAAATACAAATGTCGGCAAGCAGAAATCAGGTTGGTGTACACGGCTGTGGGAAGATGGGTGGGGCCCTGACATGGCCTGCACATGGTCCCACAATGGAATAGGAGCTCACCAGCTCAAAATCCTGAACGTGCTAGAAAACCGTTTGCCACAATGCCTGGAAAAGTTGTTTTCCTGTGCATATTTTTAAGAAACTTAGGCCAGTTTGCAAGCAAGCCTGCCTTCTGAACATTCTAGGACATTCCAGAACATCCCAGGGGATGGGTCCAAGAAAAGACTCAGGGGAGCCCAGGCAAGTCCTTGATGAGTATGGGGCAACCATTTTGCTATGAGACAGGGGAAGAACACTTATTTGTAAAAGAACAAAATATTTGTTATTCATAAAGCAAGGAAAGGCCGTTCTTACCCAGGGAGACAAAACACATTCATTTAGTAACCGAGTGTCATCATATCTTGCTGGGCTAGGTCCAGGGCACCCACAGCTGGCTCATAACAGGTCCCGACACCTTGAAGTCTGACTGTGGGTATGACTATCCTGGACGCTCAGACCTGTAGAGAAGGGCTGGCTTTGGGACAAGACAGTCTGCTATTAACGATCAGAACTCTGAGCTGTCAAAGAACCCTCGTGAGGCCACAGTCTCGTTGCACCATGGGCCTCAGCCTCCCACCAAACTACGATGCCGCCCTGGAGACCCTCCTCTTGACGGCAAGCTGTAGCTCCCCCTTTGCTCTTCCCTGACTTCCCCACGCCCCCTCCTTACAGCTACACAGAATTTCACGCTTGTGTGTATACAAGACAACTTCCTCTTTCTTAGAGATGCATAAGGTTTCCTGGTGGGGAGATGCCACAGTGTATTTAACCAATCCCCTACCGACGGGCTCTTAACGTTGTTTCCAATACTCTGCTTTTATAAATAAGGAGTCCACCTCCTCCTTTTAACCAAAGTCTGGCATTTTCACCAAAAACTTACATGTGATTTCTGAGGCCTGACCATAGGCGATTAGAAAGGCTTTATCTGATAGGCCTCCCGGAGGAAGGCTGGCCTCCCTGCACCAGACCTGGTGAACAGCCAGTGCGTTGTATCTGGGGATGCTTCCGCCCGTCATGCTCTTTGCATATTTGCATCCCTCGGTCTAAGTCTCTCCATGTGAGGCCCTCGGTAGAGGCTTCTTTAGGCGCCTCTGCCAAGGACCCTTCACAGGGAGAGAAGGGGGATGCCTTGCAGACACTTTTGCCCAACCATGACTCAGTACTCAGTACTCAGTATTTTCTACTCCCAGCCCTTCCCCCCATCACTCCCTGCTGGCCCAGGGTCCATAAAACTGCCAGAGGCTTCTGTTTGGGGCTTCCTCAGCCGTGAGATGGTCCCCACGTCTACACTGATCCATCTGATCCACCAGCATGCCATTTCAAAGGGGGAAAGGGAATAGGGGGGTCTCGGTGCTTTCTCTGGCTTGATCCTTTGCTTACACTATCAGAGTGAATGACTGAAGGCCTCCCTCTTACTTTCATTTTGGCTTGATGTTGCTGTAATCAGCATCTCCAACACCTGGCAGCTCAGCTCTGTCTCCAGCTCAGCCGAGCTCTTGACAATAAATAGTGCTTCAGTGAATAGCTTTATCCATACATCACTTCTATTCACACATCCACTCATGTATAGGTACAGATACATCTGGAAAATTAATATCCAGAAATGGAATGCAATAATTGAAGGAATCTCTTGCATAATTTAGCCCGTGGGTATGTGCTCATGGTCCCTCCTCTTACACATTCCCCCTTTCCCCCAAGCTGGGGTCTGAGTACCCGTGAAATCAGGCAGTGGAGTGGGGGGGCTTCTGCAGTAAACAATTCAACCCTGCCCAAAATAGCGGTCTGATCTTTACCCTCAGCCCAAGAGCTGATCTCTAAGCCCTTGGGAAGTCTTGCTTGATTGGAGTGTCTTTGTCTACCTGGGGGCATTGGACCATGCCCGTCTAACAGTGTGATCTGTGCTGGGGGCTTTGGGTTACATGGCATCACCTGGGCCTCTGTAGGGGCTGCAGACTGCAGTCACCCACATGGGTGCTCAGTAGTGCCGACAGATGAAGCCCCAGTAAAGACTGGACGCCAAGGCTTGGGTGAGCGTCCTGGTCGGCAACACTCTATGTACATTGTTACGCACTGATGCGGGGGATGGGAGGGCATGGGGAGGGAGTAAGGCTGTCCAAATATCCACAAGGAGAGGTTGACTGAAGCTCTGTGTTTGGAACTTTCCTGGGCTCTGCCCTATGGACCTCTTCCCTTGGCTGATTTTAATTGGTATCTTTTACTTTTAACAAGCTGTCACTATGAGATGAATAGGTTTCGGTGTGTCCTAGGAGTCCTTCCGCGAATTACGGAATGTATGGGTGGTCTTGGGGGCTTTCAAACTTGCAGTGGGTGTCAGAAGACAGAGTGATCTCCACAAGATCACTGCCAGCTGCTCATCTTCAGCTCTGCTGCTGTTGGCACTGCAAACTTCAGAATCCACTCTGGTCAGTATAGGCAGGAAGGGGGTTTCAGCCTCCAGGGCCTGGAAGACCATCGCTGGTTGCAATGACCTTCGTGCATATGTTTCCAGACCAGACCTATCCTGAGACCCCGACCTATCCCTAACTGCAGGCCTGACATGCCCCTCGGGCTGACTGGATTTGGGGGGTACATGGGGCCTGTGTGACAAAGGCATTTGTAAAGGCATCCTGAGGACTTCCCCCAGAGTCTGGTGCATAAATCTCCCCGCCAGCACATCCACCTGGGTCTGCTTCTCAGAGCCCGCACAGCAATGCTGGTAGTAAAACACAGCAGAACAGAAAACTGCTTTATGGGCCAGGAGGAAACGATTTCCCACCCGGGACCACTAAAGAATCCAGGGCTCACATCTCTACCTCCCTTAGAGAAGGCTTTCCTCCCACCTCAAGTGATCTCCTGGGGCCCTTAGTGCAGACCTATCAGCAAAAATCCCAGGGACAGGAAGGCTGTTTTTAAAAGGATGATCTTGCTGGGGCGCCTGGGTGGCTCAGTCTGTTAAGCGTCCGACTCTTGGTTTCGGCTCAGGTCACAATCTCAGGGTCGTGAGATCCAGCCCTGCATCAGGCTTCTGCGCTCATAACGGAGACTGCTTGAGATTCTTTCCCTCTCCCTCTACTCCCCCTCTGCTCCCCCTGCTCAAGTGTGTGCTCTCAATCTCTCTCAAATAAATAAATAAAATCTTTAAAAAAATGCTCTTGCCATTCCATCCCATCTTGGGGTGTTGGGGTGCAGGGGTAGGCCCAGAGCCATCACTTGAGTCCCCCAGACCCAATCAAGCCCAGCTTTCTTCCAGCCCCACCCCTCCACTGCTAGCTAGCCTTCTAAGACCTGCCATTCAATCAAGAGCGGTCCTCTAAGAACTAACCCTGCCCCTGCGTAGAATCATTTTAAGTTAATATAAGATGGTTAAAATGAAAAGCGCAGATAAAAATCTGTGTTGGCAAGAACGTGGAATAACTGGAACACGTGTCCACTGCTGGTGGGAGTGTAAGTTGGTACAACCATTGGAAAGACGTCCCAGAGTGGAATGTGCACGTGCCCAGGACACCACCATTCCAGTACTCCGTAGATACCCAATGGAAATGCCTGCACACGGTCAACAAAAAACACATACCTACCGGGATGTTGATAAAGCACCCTTCCTAATAACCCCTAACTGAAACTAATCCAAATGTCCATCAATTGTAGGTGGATAAATTGTGGAATATTTACACGATGGAATATTATACAGCAATGGATACAAATGAACTTCAACTACAGGGCAATAATATAGATGAATCCTGCCAAGAGAGAGCTTAGCTAAAGAAACCTGATATAAAAGGGTCCATGCTGTGTGATTGCACCGACGCAGAGTTCAAAAACAAAATTAATTCATATGGAAGTAAAAGTCAGGAGAGTGTCCATGGTGCCAGGGAGGGGGTGAGTAACTAGAAAAGGACACGAGGGTCTCCCGGGGTCTGGAAAATGTTCTGCTTCCTGATCCCTGTGCTTACTGGCTGGGTGAGTTCACTTTGTGAGCAACACAAACAAGTGTATATCCACAAGTGTAGTTGTTTGTATGCTTTTTCTGCATATATGTTTTACTTCCAAGAAATATATGTAAGATGATTCTAACTGTATTTACAAGACTTCTTACAGTGCCTTTGATTACTTAGGCTCCTAATACTAATACTCCTAATAATAATCCTGTTTCTCCAGGTTTATTCATGTAACACACTGAGATGGACACCTTGTATAGGGTGCTTTTTATGGCATTATTTGTAATACAAAACAAGAACAAAACAAAAAAAGCAACCCATATGACTTTTGATTAGGGCTGGTAGATCAATTATGGTGCATCCATGCAAAAGAAAGCATTAAGAAGAATGACGCTATGTGCACACACATGAAAAGATATCAAGACATTAGTAAGTGGAAGGAGTGATCTAGCTATAGAACAGTAAGTACAGTATTATCTCCTTTTATTTAAAATGATAGGGACACATACACACATGCTTAGATGTATACAGGAAATTTCTTGGAGTTTACCCGAAATGTTGGAAGTAGAGGTTACCTCTGGAGAGTGGGAAGAAAGGGTTTATAAAGTTGTGAGGTCTTGATTTTCCTTCTTGTGCCATTTTGTATTGTTTGGACTTTTTACACAAGTAATTATTATTTTGTCAAAATATAAATTTAAACATGTCAATCAAAGTAACTGAGCGCATGCTTTAAAAACCAAATGCTTAAAAGGGCCTCTATAAGAAACAATGGTCACACGGGAACAACTTTTTAAAAAAAATTTTTTTATTGTTATGTTAATCACCATACATTACATCATTAGTTTTAGATGTAGTGTTCCATGATTCATTGTTTGTGCATAACACCCAGTGCTCCATGCAGAACGTGCCCTCCCTAATACCCGTCACCAGGCTAACCCATCCTCCCAACCCCCTCCCCTCTAGAACCCTCAGTTTGTTTTTCAGAGTCCATCGTCTCTCATGGTTCGTCTCCCCCTCCGATTTCCCCCCCTTCATTCTTCCCCTCCTGCTATCTTCTTCTTCTTCTTTTTTTTCTTAACATATATTGCATTATTTGTTTCAGAGGTACAGATCTGAGATTCAACAGTCTTGCACAATTCACAGCACTTACCAGAGCACATACCCTGCCCAGTGTCCATCACCCAGTCACCCCATCCCTCCCACCCCACCCCCCACTCCAGCAACCCTCAGTTTGTTTCCTGAGATTAAGAATTCCTCATATCAGTGAGGTCATATGATACTCGTCTTTCTCTGTTTGACTTATTTCGCTCAGCATAATACCCTCCAGTT